>NW_005871402.1:1137021-1199787 GCF_000147115.1 Myotis lucifugus | reverse complement strand
CCTGCCTTGAGTGTGACAGGAGGCGGCGCCCAACCCCCCAATCGGCCCTACCCTGAGCGTGATTGAGGGTGGCATCGCAACCTCCTGATCCTCCCTGCTCTGTGAATGACAGGGGGCGGCGCCCCAACTCCCCAATCGGCCCTGCTCTGAGCTCGACCAGGGGCTGTACCTAGGGATTGGGCCTGCCCTCTGCCACCCGGGAGCAGGCCTAAGTCAGCAGGTAGTTATCTCCCGAGGGGTCCCAGACTGTGAGAGGGCACAAGTGGGGCTGAGGGACACACACCCTTTTGCCAGTGCACAAATTTTTGTGCACTGGGCCTCTAGTATATAATAAATATCATAAGTAAAATTAATATTATGAATACAGAAACAATTGAATGTTTCAAGAAGAAATAAGCAATGGAGATTAACAAAGCTTGAATAAATAAAATGAGAAATATTAAAAAGAAAAGTGAAACATGCTCAACCAAAGAACAATAAAACTATAATGAACTTTCCCATATTAAAATAAAGTTTTCAAGATGATACAATGTTAGTATTTGTTATAGGAACAGTGCCTCTCTAGGTTTATTGTTACTCATAGTGTAGCATCTCTGTGGAACTATTTGATCATATAAATCTATACTGATAAAAATATTTATAAAATTTGATTTAAAAATTTAATTTTAGGAAATAATCTTAATGAAATTATCATAAATATAGGAACAAATTTGCAAGACTGTTCATTATACTGTCATTTCAATATAGAAATACAGGGAAAAATCCTGCCCACCAACAGGAAACAGGTTAAATAAATACTGATTTATTCACAGGTTAATCTACTCTAAAGCTATTAAAATATATTTTATAACAATAGTCAATGACTTGGAAATAATGATACATTTAGATGCTGTAAAGAAAAAAGAAAATAAAAGTAAAATTATCAACTTTGTCCTTATTTTTTTAAAATATTGACAATTTTTCGGATTGCCATATATACTGGTTTTTACTACTCCTTGCTATATAAACTCCAGCTTACTGTATTGAAGAGGACCAGATATTGCTTAGAGATTTTTTAAAAAATATATTTTATTGATTTTTTACAGAGAGAAAGGGAGAGGGGTAGAGAGAGTCAGAAACATTGATGAGAGAGAAACATCGATCAGCTGCCTCCTGCACACTCCCCACAGGGTATGTGCCCACAACCAAAGTACATGCCCTTGACAGGAATCGAACCTGGGACCCTTGAGTCCGCAGGCCGACGCTCTATCCACTGAGCCAAACCGGTTAGGGCTGCTTAGAGATATTTTAAAGTGTTTCTTAGTCCTAAATTATAAGTCTGTAATTATAGATGACTAGGTAAGATTAAAAAAATACACTTATTCTTGTGTATGATGTAAGTTGGTGGTCTTATTTCATTTTTTTGCATGTTCCTGTCCAATATTCTCCAAATGGTTAGAAGACTTAAATGTAAGTCATTAAACCATAAAAATCCTAGAAGAAACCATAGGCAGCAAAGTCTCAGACATCTCATAGTAATATGTTTACTAATGCATCTCCTAGGCCATGGTCTGCAAACTGTGGCTCGCGAGCCACATGCGGCTCTTTGGCCCCTTGAGTGTGGCTTTTCCTAAGCCTTAGGAGTACCCTAATTAAGTTAATAACAATGTACCTACCTATATAGTTTAATTTTAAAAAATTTGGCTCTCCAAAGAAATTTCAATCGTTGTACTGTTGATATTTGGCTCTGTTGACTAATGAGTTTGCCGAAGACTGTTAGGGCAAGGGAAACAAAGGAGAAAATAAATAAATGGGACTACATCAAAATGAAAAGCTTCTGCACAGCAAAAGAAACCACCAACAAATTGAAAAGTGAGTCCACTTTATGGGAGAACATATTTGCCAATGATACATCTGATAAGGGGTTAATATCCAAAATATATAAGGAACTCATGCAACTTAACAAAAGGAAGGCAAACAATCCAATTTAAAAAATGGGCAAAGGACCTAAACAGACACTTCTCCAAAGTGGACATACAGATGGCCAAGAGACATATAAAAAAATGCTCAAATTCACTGATCATCAGACAGATGCAGACTAAAATGACAATGAGGTACCACCTCACACCTGTCAGAATGGCAACCATCAACAAATCAACAAATGACATGTGTTGGCGAGGATGTGGAGAAAAGGGTACTCTCGTGCACTGCTGGTGGGGATGCAGACTGGTGCAGCCACTGTGGAGAACAGGATGGAGTTTCCTCAAAAAATCTGACCCAGCGATTCCACTTCTAGGAATATATCCTAAGAAATCAGAAACACTCATTAAAAAAGAATATATGTACCCCTATGCTCATATCAGCACAACTTACAATAGCTAAGATTTGGAAACAGCTCAAGTGCCCATCAGTAGATGAGTGGATTAACAAACTATGTTACATCTACACAATGGAATACTACATAGCTGTACAAAAGAAAGAACTCTTGCCATTTGCAATAGCACTGATGGACGTGGAGAGCATCTTGCTAAGCAAAATAAGCCAGTCAGAGAAAACTAAGTATCATATGATCTCACTCATATGTGGAATCTAATGAACAACATAAACTGATAAACAAAAATAGACCCAGAGACACAGAAGCATGAAACAGACTGTCAAATCTCAGAGCGAAGGTAGGTAGGGTGGAGGGTGAGAATTCATATGCGTAAATGCATAACCCAAGGACACAGACAATAGGGTGGTGAAGGCCTGGGTTGGGGTTGGGGGCAGTATGGGAGAAGTCAATGGGGAAATAAGGGGGCATGTGTAATACTTTCAAAGATAAAGATTAAAAAAAGAAAGAAATGGAAAAAAAGAAATAAATCATGTCAATGTATCACATGGGACCTCACCAATGTTTATGCAGTTGCTTATATTTTACTTTTAAAAATATAAAACAGATAATAATTCCTTTAGCTCTAATATATTATTTAAATGGCAAGAATTTTTCATTGCTGTTATAATTTCTGTTTCCTTTCCTTTAAGATGAAATTGATATTTTGAAATACTGGATATTATGTCCACTTGTACGTAGTATTAATATCTCCATATCTTCAATTTAAAGTATTCTCTTTAGCAAAAGGCCATTTGGCAAGAATTGTTCTTTTGAACCCCCGTAGCTCTTGAATTGTTGCTGTCATGTTAAAATCCCTGGAGCTGTTCTGTACCATTTGAATTGTTATGTAAAAATAAAGCTATTATTAATCTGAAACTCTTTTTTTCAACTGAATTCTGCCTGAGGTCTAACAGGTTTTATTTTAAATCCTACTTCTAAAAAGAGGAGTTTATACACAAGCCCTGAGATTTTGAAAGCTAACCATCATGGTGTGTGCATGAAATTTTGAATCCTTTCTACATCTGTTATCTGTTTGAAAATTCTGACCCGAAGGTACAAAACATTTGAATTACAGACCATATGGAACATCTGGGAAGTTCTCATTCCCATTTGGGGAACCATAACTAAGCCCCATCTCTTCCTAGTTCATTACTTCACTCACTAATGATTAGTGCTACATCAGGTCTGTTTCAATCCCCCTTTCTGGCTCAATAGCTCTCTATGCCTTATATTTCCCGCTGTCTTGAACTCTGCTTCACTTACTCCCTTCTACCTCATTTACTATAATGATAACTCATCTCCCACAAATTATTTTGGTTCAACTAAATATACAGGAAGGCCAGACACCAACAACTCTTTGTACCTCAAATTAAATGACCACTTGTGAGCACACCTATTCTAGAAACTACTAGAGATACTTTTCATTCATATGCCTCACACTTATATAAGGGGCTATAAAAATTTTTGCTGAGAATATATCTAGATC
Source organism: Myotis lucifugus (assembly GCF_000147115.1). Taxonomy (NCBI): domain Eukaryota; kingdom Metazoa; phylum Chordata; class Mammalia; order Chiroptera; family Vespertilionidae; genus Myotis; species Myotis lucifugus. The sequence goes on along the minus strand of NW_005871402.1, from coordinate 1,195,948 downwards.
TAGATTTATCTATATATCTTACCAATTTGATACCAATTTAACTGTTTTACTTTTTACATTAAGTTTTTCTCTCAGCATGAAAAGATAACAATAAGGATAAGTTGCCTTTATAGCATTTTTATATTTCATATTGCTCATTCGTTTTGAGGAGAGATTCAGAGGAGAGGTTATTACATATACAGCAAGCAACTTCTTTAGGATCTTCTTTTGATCATTTAATTTATTTATTACTAGAGGCCCGGTGCACAAAATTCATGCACAAGGAAGGTGTCTCTCAGCCCAGCCTGCACCCTTTTCAATCTGGGACCCCTGGGGGGATGTCCGAATGCCGGTTTAGGGATCATGCCTAAACCGGCAGTCGGACATCCCTCTCACAATCCGGGACTGCTGGCTCCTAACCGCTCGCCTGCCTGCCAGCCTGACCGCCCCCTAATCACTCCCCTGCTGGACTGATTGACACCTAACTGCCCTCCCCTACCAGCCTGATCTCGCCCCCAACTGCCCTCCCCAACTGACCATCTTGTGGTGACCATCTTGTGGCAGCCATCTTGTGGCAGCCATCTTGTGGTGGCCATCTTTTGATGACATGAGGGCAGCCATCTTGTGACGACATCCAGCGAGGCCACCTAGGCTTTTATTATATAGGATTGTATTTTCTCTCTAACATTATCCTCTACAAAGCTTTTTCACTTTCAGCCAAGCTTACATCAATCCCAATTGCCCTTCCTTCTAATTAAATATTTGATAAAATTTTAGAATGCACGTAATGGCTTTGGATATGGGAGTCAGCCATGGAGAAAAGGCAGGAAGGTTGAAGAAAACAATGAGAATTTTATAAATTTAAAAATGTGACTTTTTTTTTCTTCTCTTTTCCATTGGAGATGACCTGCAAAATTTTTGCAAATTTTTGGCATGAATGTCAATATATATATATATACACACACACACACACACACACACACACACACAAATACTAGAGGCCCAGTGCACGAATTCGTGCACTAGTGGGATCTGGCCAGCCCACCCTGATCAGGCCAGCTGGTGGGAGCAGCTGTGGGCGGTTGGCCGGCCAACCCCACACCCTGGTCGAACTCCTGGTTGAACTCCTGGTGGAGGGGAAAATTTGCATATATATATATATATATATATATATATATATATATATATATATATAGGATAATGTGCAAAGTGTCCCCCTTGGGAGTTCAACCAGGAAACCGGGAGTTCAATCGCTCACTATGACATGTGCTGACCACCAGGGGGCAGTGTGGAATGAAGAAAGGCCCCGGCCGGCAGCCAGGGAAGGGAGTCCCCGGCCAGCAGCCAGAAGGTCAGAGGGCCCTGATCGCTGGCCAGGCCTAGGAACTCTACCCATGCACGAATTTCATGCACAAGGCCTCTAGTTTAGAAATATGTTTTTATATTTTCTAACTCTGTATTGACTTTTTAAAAAGCAGTAGAATATTTCCTTGATTTGTATGGGCTTGAGGGCATGTTAACTAAGCATCCTCTCTTCTCCTCTGCTCTGATGTATGAACCAACTAAGAACTGGACACAGGAAACAAATAAATCATAGCCTTTACAACTGAGGAACCTAACTTCTAGAACACCACTTGCACCAGAGTTCTGTTTAACTTTCTGCTGTAAACCATGGGACACCCACTTGGTGAGAGGCATGGAGGGCCAGAGCACCAGTCCCTGGGAAGGAACAGGAGCACGAGGGAGACCAGCTGTGAGTTTCACTCTCAGCACCATCTGCCTCTTCCATGGGCAAGCACTGGCCAACAGATGGCAGCGTCTCTCCATCTCACCAGCCAGGAAAAACCACCTGCTCCCTCTGGCATGAGGCCTAGAAGAAGAGACAAGAGTTTCCAATATTTTTGAGAGGGTTAATGGCAAAAATCCTAAACAAAATACTAGCAAATTCAATACAACAATATATTAAAAAATATAATACATCATGATAAAGTGTGGCTCATTCCAGAGGCATAAGGATGGTTCAACATATGTAAATCAATCAATGTAATATACTAAATTAATAAAACAAAGGATAAAAATTACATGATTTTATCAATTGATGTAGAAAATGCATTTGATGAAATACAACAGCCATTTATGATTAAAACACTCAATAAAATGGATAGAGAAGGAAAATATCTCACCATAATAAAGGCAATATATGGCAAAAATTCAGCTATCATACTCAATGGTAAAGAAAAACACACAAAAAACTGAAAGCTTTTTCTCTAAAATCAGAAATAAGACAAATATGCCCACTCTCACCTCTCTTACTCAACGTAATTCTGGAAGGTCTTAGAGCCATCAGTCAAGAGAAAGAAATAAAAAGCACCAAAACTGGGAATAAGAAGTATTGCTTTTTGCAGATTCCATGATATATTGAAAATCCTAAAGATTCCAATAAAAAAGTATTTGAAATGATAAACAAATACAATAATGTTAAAGGATACAAAGTAAATGTACAAAAATCCACTGCTTTTGTACATACTAACAATGAAACATCAAAAAATAAATTTTAAAATAATTATTTTGTAACTGTAACAGAAATAATAAAATCACTAGGAACAAATTTAATAAAGGATGTGAAGGATCTATTTACTGAAAACTGCAAAGCACTATTAAAAGAGATTGAAAAAGATACAATGAAATGAAAAGATATTCTGTGTCCATGGGTTACAAAAATCAACATAGTTAAAATGGCCATATTACCCAAAGCAATATACAGATTTATATTTAATGCAATCCCCATAAAAATTTCAATGCCATTTTTCAAAGAAATAGCACAAAAACAAATTTGGATTTGTATGGAATCACAAAAAAAACTCTGAATAGTAAAAGCAATCCTGAGAAAACAGGATGAAGCCAGAGGTATCACACTACCTTACTTAAAATTATACTACAGAACAACTACAATAAAAACAACATGATATTGGTAGAAAAAAACAGACACACAGACTAATGGAACAGAACTGAGAACCCAGAAACAAAACCATATGAATATGGGTAAATAATTTTTGACACAATAGCCAAAAACATACAATAAAGGAAAGAAAGCCTCTTCAATAAGTGGTGTTGGGGAAATTAAAAAGCCAAATGCAAAAGAATGAAACTAGATTATAGTTTGTCCCCATGTACAAAAATTAATTCAAAATAGGTCAAAGACCTAAATATAAGATGTGAAACAATAAATTACATAGGATAAAACATAAGAAAAATAGTCACTACACTATAGAGAAGTTTTTATAAATTTGACTACAAAGGCAAGGGAAGCAAAGGCAAAAATACATGAATGGGACTATGTCAAACTAAAAAGCTTCTGCACAGCAAAATAAACTACCAAGAAAACAAAAAGACAACCAACCGAATGGGAGAAGAATTTACAAACACAGGTCTGACAAGGGATCAATATCCAAAATATATAAAGAACTCACAATTCAACACCAAACTAACAAACAATCCAAATAAACATTGGGCAGAGATCATGAACAGGCATTTCTACCAAGAAGACATACACACGGCCAATAGATATACAAAACTTGCTCCACTTCGCTAGCTATTAGGGAAATGCAAATCAAAACGACAATGAGATACCAACTTCCACCTGTTAGAATGCCTATTATTAACAAGACAGGTAATAACAAGTGTTGGAGAGGTTGTGGAAGACAGGGAACCCTCATTCACTGCTGGTGGGAATGTAAACTGGTACAGTCACTGTAGAAAACAGTTTGGAGATTCCTCAAAAAATTAAAGATAATTATCATATGGCCCATCAACTCCTCTTCTGGGTATCTACCTGAAAAATCTGAAAAGATTTATTTACAACGATATATGCACATTGTTCATTGCAACATTTTTCATGCTGGCTGACATGGAAATAACCAAAGTATACTTCAATATATGATTAGATAAAAAATATGAAAAAAATGTGGTACTTGTACACAATGGAATACTATCCAGACATAACAAAAGATGAAATACTACCATTTGTGACAACATGGATGGATCTTGAGAATATCATGCTAAGTGAAATAAATCAGTCAGAAAAAAGTTAAAAGCAATATGATTTCACTCATATGTGGGATATAAAGCTGAAAGCAACACATGAATAAATAAGATAAACAAAAACTCTTAGACACAGAAACAATATGGCGGTTACCAGAGGGAAGAAGGTTTGGTGCTAAAAAGGGTAAAGGGGTAAAATATATGGTGATGGAAGAAGATGGTAAGCATACAATGCAATATACAAATGATGTATCATAGAATTGTACACTTGAAACCTATATAATTTTATTAATAAATTTAATCCAATTAATTTAATAAAATTTATAAAAAATGAAAAAAGATAAATGTAGCAAGTAATACTTATGCAGTGCTTAACATAATGCTGGTACACATGTAGTTAGTATGTGTTTAAAATTATTTGCAAATAAATGTCATTGTTAATGATCAATGCTAGAAAAAGACCCCAGGCTCTAAAAAATGGAGAGCAGATTACACACTAAGGATTTATTTTTTCCTATCAGTTTCATTTAAATAATCATAGGTATAAAATCAGTAATACTAATTGGTATAGAAGGGTTATAGGCCAAGAACTTCAATATTCTAACATATTTTTTCAAATGCTTTTTTACATCCTAAGATCTCATTTTAATGAAAGAATTAAGTAATTTACTACAGAACACTATCCCTTTTACTACTAAATATTTGTAAGTAGTCTTGCCAGGAGATCCTAGAATGGTACACTGATGCCTTTCTTTGTATCTTTCAATTAAACTTTCACCTGTAAATTAGAACTCAAACATCTGGTCAGGGATAGAGAATGCTAATTCCTGATTCTGCCACGATAATTTAAAAACTCTTATCTCCAAAAATTTGCTATTTGCTTACTAAAATTTATTACATAATAAATTTAGAGTTTATTTATTTATTTTGATTGATAATATTAAAGTGAGGTGATAAGTAGTAACTGTTGAATGTAACTATAATTCTTTGGCTTTTTTTATTGATTGAATTGACTGCTTGCTCTTGGCCATGAGGCAAATTCCACAACATATGACAACAATTGTAATTTATCCTACCTATTTGTTGCAATTTAATATGCACCTATTGATTTGGGTACTTAAGTGCTGTAAACACTCAAGGTTTTCATTTAGAAGCTATAGAACCTTTGTCTGATAGTTAGATCTGAGAGAGGAATGCTTTCTTTGGTTGAGAAGCTTTTTATGCCAGCATGAAAACATCATGACTTACTTTTACTTAAGGCTATTGGCATTATGATAGAACAGGATGGGATTATAAAGCACATCATGTATTCATGTAGTCCTCATTTATACTCATTCAGGAGTAGAAAGTATTATCTGTCATTACAAGTTATTTTAAGACTTTGAGTATGTTATTAGTTTCAAATTTTTCATGATTACATCTTAGATACACAACAGGGAGAATATAATGATACTATTAAATGCACACTCTCTTTTCTAGTATCTGTCACTTAATGAAAAGCAAAAGCGTTTAAATCCTTGTAGTTAGCCAAAAGTCTAATGAAATGAAGTGTTCTCCCTAGAACAGAAAGAATAATCAAAATCTAGTTAGGCAATTAACATCTTTGGTTTTTGCTCTACTCTATACGCCATCATTATGACACCCATATCTTTATCTCTGAGTGGAGGCATATGAGGAGCTGGATTTAAGAAGCTGATAAACTATGCTGGATCTTTTCACATATCATAAACTGTAGAAGAACTGAACACAGTTTAATTGCCTATATTCTATAGTTGTGTCTTCTTGCCTACACTTCCTTAGAAGATTGTCAACAATACCTTGGCGGGTTTTGAATTTTGTTCATGTAGAAATGCTAGGTAGTTCTAGTTTCTGATGACATCTCTGTATAGTATTGTTCTAGTGTAGCAGGCTCTTTGCACAGGTTGGAAGGAGGCATGATCATTCTGAAGAACATACTCTAAAACAGAGTGAAGGAGAGATTTGGCTTTGTCTGGTTCACACAGTAAAAGTAAAGGACCTGCCTCAGAGACACAAATTTGTCTCCATTTATCAAATGAATGAAATAATTTAATAACTCCCAATTTTTATATATGGCAAAATAATTTACTAACGAAAAAAGTGAGTATTGAAGCAATTATCCAAATCTAAATGTTACATGAAATTAAAAACAAAACACTTTTTATTTAATTATGTATATATCAAGATTTTTTTTGTTTATTTTGCTTAAATTCCTCATATACCTGCTCATATGTTCTTTTTATTGTATTATGGTTTCCCTGATTCTGTTAAAAAAATTCAAAATAATGGTTTTATTTATTTGTTAATACTAAAAATGAATGCATAACTTGAAGAATAAAATTTGAAATCATAAGAATCAACTTTAAACTATTTCATAATTATATCTACATGTGACTGACTAACTGCATTGTGCAGGATCAATAAAAATTAGGTTAATAAATAAATATTATTACAAGACAGATAATAAGAATGATCATTAATCCTTTTATAGACACATTGGAGCAATTGCATGTTTGATTCCTGACCACCACAATAAAGTGTGTCACACAAATTTTTTGTTTCCCTGTGCATTTGAAAGTCATGTTTACACTGTACTGTAATCTATTAAGTGCAATAATAGCATTATATCTACAAAAGCTGCACATGCCTATTGCACAAATTTGCTGACCATCATGTGAGCCTTCAGCGAGTCATAATGTTTTTGCTGGTGGACGGTCTTACCCACTGTCGATGGCTGCTGACTAATCAGGGTGGTGGTTACTAAAGTTTGTGGTCGCTATTATCACTTCTTAAAATAAGACTACAGTGAAGTTCGCTGTATCAATTGACTATTCCTTTCATGAATGATTTCTCTGTAGCATTCGATCCTGTTTGATAATATTTTATCACAAAAGAACTTTCAAAACTGGCCAACCCTCTCAGGCCCTGCTGCTGCTTTATCAACTAAGTTGATATAATATTCAATAGCCTTTTATGTAATTTTAACAGTCTTCATAGTATCTTCATCAGGAGTAGATTTAATCTCCAGGAATCACATGTGTGTGTGTGTGTGTGTGTTTGTGTGTGTGTGTGTGTTTTCTCATCCATTAGAGGCAACTCTTCATCTGCTAAAGTTTTATTGTGCTATCATGAAATTGCAGCAGTTCAGTCACATCTTTAGGCTCCACTTATAATCCTTTTTTTTTTTTGCTATTTCAACCACATTCGAAGTCTTGAATTCCTCAAAGACATCCATGAGGGTTGGAACCAACATTTTTAAAACTCCTGTTTGTGTTCATATTTTACCTCTTCTCATAAATCACAAATGTTCTTAATAAATTCTATAATGGTGATTTTTTTCCAGAGGTCTTCGATTAATTTTGCCCATATTCATCAGACTGATCACTATCCATGACAGTCATAGCGTTATGAAATGTATTGTTTAAAATGAAATGATTTGAAAGTCAAAAGCATTTCTTGATCCAGGAGCTGGAGAGTCAATGTTGCATTAGCAGGCAGAAAACATTAATTTCATTGCATATCTCTTTAAGAGGTATTGGTTGATCAGGTGCATTGTCAATGAGCAATAACATTTTGAAATAAATCTTTTTTCCCCCTGAGCTGTAGGTCTCAACAGTGGGCTTAAATATTCAATAAACCATGTTGTAAACAGATGTGCTATCATCCAGGCTTTGTTGTTTCATTTATAGAGCACAGGCAGAGTAGCCTTTAGCATAATTCTTAAGGGGCCTCGGATTTTTGGAGTGTTAAATGAGCATTGGCTTCAACATAAAGTCACCGGCTTGCACTAACCTTAAGAAGAGGGTCAGCCTGTCCTTTGAAGTTTTAAAGTAGGCATTGACATCTCCTCTCTAGTTAGATGCACCTGCTTCCAGTATAAGGCTGTTTCGTCTACATTTAAACTTTGTTGTTTAGTCTACACACCTTCATTAATTATCTCAGCTAGATTTTCTGGATAACTTGTTGCTTTACGTAGCTCTTTTATGTTATAGAGATAGCTTCTTTCTTCACCAACCTTGCTAACTTCATACTTTTCTTCTGCAGCTTTCTCACTTCCCTCAGCATCCACAAAACTGAAAGAATTAGGGCTTTGCTCTGGATTAGGTTTTGGCTTAAAGAAATGTTGTGGTTCTTTTGGTCTTTTATCCAGACTACTAAAAGTTTCTCCATGTCATCAATAAGGCTGTTTCACTTTTTATCATCCGTGTGAACACTGGAGTAGCACTGTTAATTTTCTTCAAGAACTTTTTTCTTTGCATTCACAACTTGGCTAGCTATTTGCTGTGAGAGGTTTAGCTTTCAGCCTATTGCAGCGTTTGACATGCCTTTCTCACTAAGCTTAATCATTTTTAGCTTTCTATTTAAAGTGAGGGAGGTGCTACTCTTCCTTTTATTTGTACACTTGGGGGCCATTGGAGAATTATTAATAGGCCTAATTTCAATATTGTTTTGTCTCAAGGGATAGGAAAGCTGGAGGAAAGGGAGAAAAATGGGGGAAATGGCCAGTGGGTGGAGCAGTCAGAATACACACAACATCTATCTATTTAGCGACTAAGTTTGAGCATGGTTCACTATGTCCCGAATCAGTTACAAAACTAACATCCAAGATCATTGGTCAAAGATCACCGTAACAAATATAATAATGAAAAAGTTTGAGATATTGTGAGAATTACAAAAACACAAGTAAGCAGATGCTATTAAATATTTTAACATATGTATAATGAAATACTTTCCATTCTTTAATTTTTACCTTTTAGAGTACTTTAAAGATTTTCTGTTGGGGAGCTCATGTATATTTACTCTCTATAAAATAAACATAGATCAGTTAAATTGTATTATTTAATTGTGAGGTATTTACTTTTGCAGATTCAGAACAAAATGAAATTCATTTACTTTTTAAACTTAAGGGTTTTCTTTTTTTGGCCTTGCTATTGCTTTGGTGAGTGTTTTTAGGAAAAAAAAGTCAGTCATATTGATCTAATCACCTGTCTCAGGAAATTCCCTTTTGAGTAATTATGCTTGAAAATCAGCTTTGCTAGTGGGAGGCTGCTTAATTTAGTAGTTGTGCAATATATGTGCAATTTTGCAATTATGAAAAGTAAAATGGTATCTTACTTGTCAGGTTTATAATTAATACAATAAAAACAGCCACCTAATCAAACACATTTTCGAAGATGTGGGAGTAAGAATGGGTTTCCCTAAATCACTGAATCACTGACTGGTAAAAGATTGCAGCCATAATGTGGTCTAAGTCACAACAGAGGCATCTTGGCAACTTTGCTTCTTTATATATTTTCATGCCGTGTGTGTGTGTGTGTGTGTGTGTGTGTGTGTGTGTGTGTGTGTGAGAGAGAGAGAGAGAGAGAGAGAGAGAGAGAGAGAGATCGCTTCTCTATGAAATATAAACACATCCGAGTTTATTTGTTGCTGTTAAATTCTAGAAATGACATCTGGCACATATTCTTCCAAATCTACATATGATTGTTTATATTTTATTCTCAATGCCCCAAACTAGAATTGACTCATGATTGATATTCAACTTTTTTTAATTTAAAAATTAATGACAAATTAGTGAATAAAAGGGATATCAGGTGAAAATGGATGTGAAGTGTAAACTACAGGCAGGGAAGTCTTCTCAGAAGAGATAACACGTGCAGAGGATAATAAAGTGAAGGAGAGAGCTACATGGGCACATTGTGGAAAAACAGGCTTAGGCAGCAGGCACAGCAAAATCCTCATCTCTAAGGCAAAGACTTACTGGTGCATTTGAGAAACAGCAAGGAGGCAAAGGAAGAAAGACAAAAATGCCACAGAAGGTGACATAGGGGGGGTTGCTAAGGCCTAGGTATTAGGAATCTTTTGTAAAAATCTTTGGGTTTTACTCTTGGTTAAATGAGAGACCATTAAAGATGTTTATTTTCTTCTTTAACAGAGCAGTGGCTTGGTTAAATTTATTTTAAAGGAGCACTCTGGCTGTTGCACTGATAACTGATGTGGGAGGTGCACATGTTTTGTGAATCCAAGAGGGCTACTGGGTGCCGGGCTGATGTGGCTTGGTGGTTGAGCTTGGACCTATGAACCAGCAGGTCACAGTTTGATTCCTGGTCAGGGCACATGCCCAGGTTACAGGCTCGATCTCCAGGAGAGGGTGTGCAGGAGGCAGCTGATCAATGATTCTCTCTCATCATTGATGTTTCTCTCTCTCTCTCCCTCTCCCTTCCTCTCTGATATCAGTAAAAAAAAAGGTATAGCAAAAAAAAAAAAAAAAAAGAGTGCTACAGGGTTGGGGCCTGACCAAAGGGAAAATAAGTATCACATACAGTTAACAGTCCCTGATGGAAGAGCAACTTGTGATTAGAGGTTGGAGGATCAAGAGTTCTGTTGACAGAGTGAGTTTAAATGGATTTTTTAAGTTTGGAGAGGTGTAGGCAGGTAGATAAAATATATGGTCTGGTCCAGTGGAGACTGTGATTTCATGAGTCATTAGTGGAATTAGATGAAATCAACAGAAGAACTGATGTAGAGAGAGAAGGGCTCAGTAAAGAGCTTTGGGGTGATGTAAAATAACACTCTTTGTTTTGTGTTTTTAACAACGAATAGTCAAACTTTATTGATTTTAAATAATTTTGAAATTGCAAGTGAACGTAAAGATATATTCAGTGTGTCTAGTTTTTTTTTTCCCCCCCAAAGAAGAATGCCCTACACTGCTCTTTAGGAAGTATAAGGATAACTGCCTTTCTATCATTGTTTTTGGGGATCAAGAGGGAAACGCAGATAGAAATTTCTTCCTTCTATGTCTTGACTTTCATTTAACTTCATGCTTCAAGGTTAGTATTTTCACCCCAACCCCCTGTCCAGATACACACACTCATGCACACTCACATACATATATACATATGCACACACACCCCTCTTCCTGCTGTTAAAATCTGGTCTTCTGTCTGACTGTATCTCTCTATCTCTAACTCTCTCTCTCTCTCTCTCTCTCTCTCTCTCCATATCTCTATTATCTATCTATCTATCTATCTATCTATCTATCTATCTATCTATCTATCATCTATCTATCATCTATCTATTCTTTAATGTGTATTGCTAAACCTAGAAGAATAATTTTTGGATCACAGAAGATTGTCATATTCAAACTTCAGTAGAAAATCCAAATTGTTTTATCAAGTGCTTGGGAAAATTAATACTTCACCCAGCAGTATGTGAGTGCTCCTATTGATCCATATCATTACCTCTACCTAGTAAGAAGATGTGTGTGTGTGTGTGTGTGTGTGTGTGTGTGTGTGTGTGTGAAAGATTACATGAGAATGAGAGAAAGCAAGACAGGGATCAGATTATAGGATAGTTAAGATTATGTTCTCTCTTGCATGATTTAGAAGAAGGGGTCTGAAAGTTGTGTTAACCTAGAGGCAGTGAAACAATGGACAGGGCTTGCTTAAACCTTTTAGTAAAGTGCTTATGGGCCTGGGGCATGACTTCGCACCATGACCTGCCCAGTTAGGAATTTATGATAAGATCACCCTGTAAGGTTACCTTCCATAGAACCCCCTTTCTTATCCACGATTTTTTGTTTAACCCATAGATTACTTAGATTTGTGAGGTGTTTTATAATATAAATCTCTATATATAGAAGCCTAAGCGACCATTAAGACAAAACGACCTTAACGACCAGTTGCTATGACTTGCACTGACGACCAGGGGGCAGACACTCAATGCAAGAGCTTCCCCCAGCCCACAGGCCCTGATCGCTGATGGGGCCTGCTGGCCAACCTCCCAGACCTTCCCCCCAGACATCAGGTCCTGATCGCCCGATTGGGGCTGGGCCCCAGGCTGGACCGGGAACCAGGGGTGGGTGCAGAAGATGAGGGCGGTGAGGGAAGGAGGAGGGGGGAGGTGGGGAGGCGGGGAGGCAGGGAGCCTGATCAGCCCTGATCACTGGCTAGGCCTAGGGACCCCACCTGTGCATGAATTTAATGCCCTGATGGTGGCCCATTTTTATAAATGTTCCATCAGTACATGAAAAGTGTGTACATTTTCTTAATTTTTGTTTATTTGCCCTATTTGGTGTATAATATTTTTCCTTTCTTTATAATACTTTCTTGATTTCTTTTGATTTTAATGGTGTTTGCTTTTGTTTGCTTCAATCTACTTTTTATCTTTACTAATTTTGACGTTACAAACTGCATTTCTGTACTTTTTGTGATTATAGTAGCCCTGAGCTTTATCTCCCAGTTTCCATTCTCGTGAGATCAATTAAATTTCAGACTCTAAACCAGATTTAGAAGATTCCTTCAGGAAAGTTATCTGCTTGGATGTTCTCTTGCCTCTTTGTAATATTGCTTCTTTATCTCCTCTGCCCTTCAATTGTTTTCCTTATGGAGATTTTGAGAAGGTATTTTAAAATTTAACACATCATTTTTATATATTTTTTAACTGTGGATGTTTGCAGTACATATTTTACCAATTTGCTGAAAACTGAAAATTAATTCTTTTTTAAAAATAATTTTTTTAGTAGTTCAAGTAATTTGGAAACACATTAGAAAAGAGACATATGGTCTCAGTCAGCCATTCTGAGCCATTCAATTAAATGGCTTCAATTTTTTCTGCCTCCTCAACATTCTCAGATAACGCTCAGTGTCTCTAGTTTAACCTTCAAACAATGACATGAGATACCGAGATTCTTGAGTTCAGCATTTCTGAGATCTTACCCTCATACTGAGGCAGGCGGCAGGGCATAGCAGTAGAAAAAAACCAAACATGGCTCTATATTCCGATGGCCCTAAGTTCAAATAATAGTCACTCCATGCTGTGTGACTTCCTGCAGAGCACTTTACTTGAATTTTAGGATCCTCACATTCTGAAGCAGAAACTGAGGCCACAATAAGTGCTATAGCAAAGATTAATTAAGATAATTGTATATTTTAGTGTCTTTTGTCTCTTCAGATCCATCCCCACACTTCTCAACTCTGCAATCTGCTTTGGGAGGCCCACCTTTATGGACTACACCCAATAGACTACTACAGAGCATATATAGTGTATATATAACCTGGCATAGTGACTTACTTCTGAGAGGCACTTAAAAAAATTTGTTAAATAAATAAATAAATAAATAAATAACTTTCAATTACTGTTATCTATTATTATTAAATTTACATAGATACATTTAATAAGCTTTAATAATAATAATAATAATATCATAAAATGATGGTATTGTCCATAATCCAAAGGTAACACATTAGCTTATTAAAACATGATCAATGTACCAATAATCTTGTATATTTTTAAATTATCATTTAATAATTAAATGAAAATTTTCTTTTATACTGCAAACCCTGTTGTTTGAAGCTATAACTCTCCAATTACTGATTTTTTGGTAAAGTTTCAGAGACCTTTTTTCATTTCAATAGTATTAAGAACTAGTATTCATAACTCTATAGTCCCATAGTTTTTTCAAAGTTTTGTTTAAATGAAAAAAAAATAATACTCTAGCTTTCACAGTTCTTCTAGCACACATTTGAATAAGTAGATGTAACCAAGGATTACATAGTCTAATAGTTACTAATTATTTAGTATTGCTGTATTCAAAGTGTTCAATGTTAGTGCCCTGGTTTGTAGAGATGACATTTGAAATGTGTATTTTGTCGCTTGCTTTTCCATTTTGATTAGTGCTCAATGATTATTTGATCTGATATTTCCATTTGCTTTATTCCCTACTCATTTATCATTGCTTTCCTATTTACTAATTATTTTTATTTACAGTTATGATCATAAATTTTCATTTAGATTTGAAAAACTACATATTCTCTTTAATATTTTACTGGCATTTTTTCTATAGATTTTCAGAGTGAAGGTGGGGGAGGATGGGTGGGTGGTAAGGGATCAACCAAAGAACTTGTATGCATATATGCATACCCATGGACACAGACAATAGTGGGTAAAGGCCTGGGGTGAGGGCGGGAGCGGGCTAGAAGGGGTCAATGGGGGAAAAAGGAGGACATATGTAATACTTTCAACAATAAAGATTTCATTTTAAAAAGTTTTTATACATTGAGGCTTTTAGCTCTTTTTACTACTTTTCACTGTGAATAATTAAATTAATGTTCAGATTACATACGTTGTATATAAGCTATGCTCAAATGTATAATTCATACAAACACAAGATTTAGCTAGATTGCTAGATATTTTTTCTTCATGTTTACACAAATATCCTATAATCACATGAAAACAATAGGGATTATATGCATGTGATAGTATATTTCTGGAAATATATTCCAATATTTAAAAATTAGCTTGGCTTTCGCCCTGGGCAGTATTTTCAGTGGTTAGTGTTTTCTGCATATGCACCCAAGGGTCACAGATTTGACTTCTAATCAAGGGCACATATCTGGGTTGCAGGTTTGATCCCAGACCATGGTCAGGGTGCATGCAGGAGGCAACCAATTGATGTGGCTCTCTCTCACATCAATGCCACTCTCTCTCTCTCCTCTCCTCTTCCACGCTAAAAGAAAAAAAAATTACTAGAAAAATATCCTCAGGTGAGGATTAAAAAATAAATTAACTTGGTTTGTCATGAAACCATGCCATCATTTTTTAATGCAGAAAATAACTTAGTGAGTATTTTTAAAAATTATATGCAGGTTGATCATTTATTTACTTTATCAAATAATTTTATACATTTTTGAATATTGTTATTGTATTATCTCCAAAGTAATTTTTCCACAATAAGACATTTAGTAATATAAACTTACATACTGTGCTTATATTTGGTAGAATGTTAGTTTCCTAGAACCTTACTTATATATATTTTTTTAGATAAACATCTTTTACAATCTGGAAAATGCTTATTCTTCACCACTATGCATTCACAATGCGTGTGTGTGTGTGTGTGTGTGTGTGTGTGTGTTTTGTGTGGGTTTATTTTCATTTTCTTCTTGCTGATGTTAGAAGACAACATAAAAGCTTCCAATTCTTCTTAAATAATTGAAACAAATATCACTTTCTCTATGAAAACTTTCTCATCTCCCTCGGGTCTAAGCCCATTGCATTATGTTATTATATTGAGTTTTAAAAATATGTAACCAGAATCCAAAATGCCTTTAAAGTATAACAAAAGGACTAGCATTTTCATGTGTTGAAGGTACTGAGTACAGTAAGTAGTCCTCCCTTAGCTTCAATTTCACTTTCCTCAGTTTCAGTCACTCATAGTCGACTGCAGTCTAAAAATATTAAATGGAAAATTTCAGAAATAAGCAATTCCTAAGTGCTAAGTGGTGAGCCATGATGGGTGGTGTGAGGAAATCTCTTGCCATCCATCTCCATCCTCTCAGGATGTCAGTCATCCCTTTGTCCAGTGTGTCCATGCTGTACACACTCACTACCTGTCAATCCCTTGGTTAACAGATCGACAGCTGTAGCATCTCAGTGCTTATATTCAAATAACCCTTATTTTACTACATAATGGCAACAAAATGCAGGAGTAGCTTAGACTTGATCATAGGTGTGTATGTATAGAGAAAAACAGTGTATATAAGGCTTGGTACTAGAGCGGTTTCGGGCATATACTGGGGTCTTGGACTGTATCCCCTGCAGATGGGGGGGTGCTGTAGTTTTTTTAGAAACTCTTTGATTTCAAAATGTAATTAAAATAAGGATCAAGCGCTAACTGGTTTGGCTCAGTAGATAGAGCGTCGGCCTGCGGACTGAAGGGTCCTGGGTTCGATTCCGGTCAAAGGCATGCACCTAGGTTGTGGGCACATCCCCAGTAGGAGATGTGCAGGAGGCCGCTGATCGATGTTTCTCTCTCATCAGTGTTTCTAACTCTCTATCCCTCTCCCTTCCTCTCTGTAAAAAAACAATAAAATATATTTAAAAAATAAGAATAAAAATTGTGGCATTTAAACAATTTAATTCCATGGAATTTCAGTATCTTTGTGTCAGTGTCATTCTATAATAATGTAGTCTCTTGTTTAATGTCTGTTTAATGTAGTCTCTTGTTTAATCTTAATAGTTTCAGAGATTAAAACTATTTCAAAAAATAATTTCTCTATAACATTTTCTCATTCCTTTTATTAAAAAAAAATTTAAACTATATTACTGTCAGAGAATTCTATAACAGAATCATACTTGTGTACCAAAGTAAATAGTCAGCTAATTTAAAATTAACATCACTAATTGAAGGGATGAAGTATAGAATACACTACAGATCTTTGCTATTCCCTTGAGAGTTGCTTATTTTTCCCTAGGCCTAAAAAGATTTTTCTTTTACTTCTTTTCAGCAGACAACAGAAGACTAAAAGCCCTTGTATCTGTGAAGTAGATTCATAGGACAAAATGATAATTATGTCAGTCTACATTTTGAGTAAAAGGGAAGTAATGGCAACTATTCACACTATCTATAAACTCCTATGAATCACCTTTCAATGTTTCTCATACATATTGATAACCAATGAAAAGCAGGTAGAACTTGAATATCAAGAAACCAATTAAATTTGTTGCTGAATTTTGGTAACAGTTTTTTTAATAAATAAAAGTGATGATCTAAAAAGTTAATGAATGTTTTTTGAGAGGATTGCTTGACTCTGGTCCAAATGGTTGCAAAATTCTTCGTAATCCACATTTTATACTGAAACCTAAATGAAAGGGAGAAGATTAAGCTTATAAGTTACATTCATTGTATTGGCCTCCTTAATAACTCCTGCATTAAATTCCGCTGTCAGTTACAAAATTAGAGTTCCATAGTCCTTCTTTTTGTCCCAATTGAGCATTTTCTGCATTAAAATAAGATAAACATTTCAAGCTAAAAAAAATCTTAATATTTCTATTTATTACCTTTGTTCTAAAGAAAAAGTTGAATACTATACTTTTTTAAAAATATAGATTTTTATTGATTTCAGAGAAGAAGGGAAAGGGAGAGATAGAAACATCTATAATAATAAAAGCATAATATGCTAATTAGACCGGATGTCCTTCCAAACGTCCTTCCAGACAACGTTCTGGACAAAGCCGGGGGTGTGAGGGAAGCCCAGGTCCCAGGTGCCAGAGGGAAGTCAGTGCCACCAGCCGGGGGAAGGAAGGCCTACTCTTGCACGAATTTTGTGCATCGGGCCTCTAGTCCTATATAATAAAAGGGTAATATGCAAATTGACACTAACTGCAGAACAACCAGGAAAAACCGGTTGCTATGATGTGCACTGACCACCAGGGGGCAGACGCTCAATGCAGGAGCTGCTCCCTGGTGGTCAGTGAACTTCCACAGGGGGACCACTGCTCAGCCAGAAGCCGGCTCATGGCTGGCCAGGGCAGCAGCGATGGTGGGAGTCTCCACAGCAGCACTAAGGATGTCCGACTAATGGCTTAGGCCTGCTCCGGCAGGTGGACATCTCCCAAGGGCTCCTGGGCTGCCAGAGGGATGTCTGACTGCCAGCTTAGGCCCAATCCCCCGGAGAGCAGGCCTAAACCGTCAGTTGGACATTCCCCGAGGGGTCCTGGACTGATGGGCTGATGGATCCCCACCCCCTCAAATTTTTGTGACTGGGCCTCTTGTCAATGATGAGAAAGAATCATGAATCAGCTGCCTCCTGCCACCCCACACTGGGGATCAAGCTCGCAACCCAGGCATGTGCCTTGACCAGTCATCAAACCATGACCTCCTGTTCATAAGTCTATGTTTAACCACTGAGCCACGCTGGACAGGCAAAATATTATGCTTTTTAATGATTGAAGCATAAGACATTACCTAAGAATTAATAGAGTCTATAAAGTGCTGCTGCCTTAGGCTAAACCAATAGCTACATATCTCTTAGTAATAAACAGGTTTTAAAATCAATATTGAATTTCTGAGATATAATAAAGACCAAATAATATGGGCAAAAGATTTTTATTCCTTATTTTAATTACCTAAGATAAAATATTTTTATGATTAAGGAATAAATAAACTTATTTTTCTAGTGTGTTATTTTTCATATGTGCTCCATTCTTTTACTATGGTTTTCTACTTTATTCTTCAATTCAAATGAAATATATTTGTGCATCTATGAAAAGAAAGGAACTGTCCTAAGCACCATGGGGAATGTAAATATTGCAAAGTCACCTACTATCTTTGTCTCCAAGGTGCACAGTTTTGCAAGGAGCTGTTCAAGTAAATGATTCATTTAATGTTCAAGTAAATGAGCATTTTGGGTTATAAAATACAAAGGAAGAAAGATAGTCATGCTTTCATCACATATAGAGGAATCCATAAGGGCCTCTGAAACATGGTTAGAGTATAATAAAATTTTTCCCAGGTGTGTGTATCAGTTAGGATGGAATTCCTCTGTGGGTTGCAGAAACCTCTGTTATAGGGGCTTAGCCAAGTATGTTTAACTTTCTTACGTGATAGTTGTCTTGAAGTGTGAGTCCAGGGCAGTACACCCAATCTTTCATGAAGAAACCAAGAGCTTTCTCTTTTTGCTCCACCATCCTTAGTGACAACTGCTATGCTACAGATATAACACATATTCTAGGCAGTAAGAGGAAGGAAAAAGAAATCACGGCACTTGTGTACTACTACTTATGGCTTATTGGAAAAATGCTGTCATACTGCCCCACGTAGCAGCACAGGTAAATCTAGAAATACAGTTTTCTAACCACTAAAGTAAGAAAAATAAAGAGAGATTAAAATCTGTGTTGAGTGGACCGATTTAGATTAGCCGCAACAATTCAAATCTTTGTATAGAACCACTCAGAATTGGAAAGGAGGTGGCATTATTTTCTATCTTAGTCAATTCAGGCCATTAGACTAGGTGACATAAGCAATAAACATGTATTTCTCACAGTTCTAGAGGATGGGAAGTGCAGGGTCAAGCTGCTGCACTTGGTTATGGTGTCTCCTGAGGATTGGCTTCCTGGCTTGTGGAATGCTGCCTTCTAGCTGTATCCTGGCATGGCAAAGGGAGAGGGGGAAGGAGGAGGGAGGAAGAGAGGTCGTGCATATTTGTGATAATAAAAGCATAATATGCTAATTAGACCAGTCATCCTTCCGGACGTCCTTCCTTCTGGACAAAGCCGTGGTGGGCAGGGACCGTGGTGGCAGCGGGCAGGGGCTGGGGCCAGGGCCAGGGCCAAGGCCCTTGCACGAATTTTGTGTATTGGGCCTCTAGTGTTTATATAAAATTTTATGGGTATGTATATACCTACATATGAACAGGTCCATATATATAATTTTGACATTTTAAAATATGATATTATATAATTTTCATAAATCTACTCTTTAGCAGTTTGAAGTTTCCCTTGATCTGGTAATTTGATTTTCACTCTATTGCAGGCACAAGCTTTTGGATTTAGTCATGGTCAGCAATGTTCTTTCAATAGGTTTTCCCTGTGATTTGGCAGCTATTAGTTCTATGTAGATTAAAGGAATAGAAGGCAGTGTGAAGAAGGCCAGTTTACATATGAAAATGCTTTAATTAGACAAAAAAACACATTTCACTTATTTTATAATTTGACTATTAACTTATTGAGGGCATAGTGTGAGTCTAAATCAAAGTTTTATATTCCAGAGTGCATGGTGCTTAGTGTAACATTTTTTTGAGGGGGGGGGGGGGCTGGCAAAGGTATATATTTATACAGGGGTGGGAAAAAGTAGGTTTTCAGATGTTTGTATGGAAAATAATACATTAATAAATAAATAAATAATAATACAGGAATAAACTCTGTGTTTTGTGTTCCCACAACTGTAAATCTACTTTTGCCAACCCCTGACCACATTGCAGACAGTATCTATTGAGCACTTGCTGTGTGTCAGTGTGCTAAACATTTGACATGAATTTTCTCATTTAATTTTTTCAGTAAACCTCTGAGATAATTACTATTATCCCTATTTTACCTAGAGGGAGAGTAACTCATAGAGATTAAGAAACTTGCTAGAGTTCTCAGAATTAAATAATTGTGTAAGTCAATCTAGGCTGCTTGATGTCAGAAGTTCATCTTGAAACCAACAGCCAGCTATGTCTTCAGAACGTCTGTTACAGAATCTAAGACGAGTTGATGGTCTTATCTATATTGCTTCCTGCCAGATCCCTCATGCTGTACAACATTCTGGTCAGGTACTCGGGACACCTGGGCCAAGGTGCGCATTGCTGCTGATTAACAATGGGACCCTGACCGTTGTTTCCTTGCTTCTGCTGACAGGAATTGCTGATGCACATAAAGCACCTTTGTGTATTTTTTGAGTAGTTATAATCACAGGCAAAATTGCAGACAAAATAATGCCTCAGAACCAGGGAACAATGTTGTTAAATGGAAAAGGGGAATTAAAGTTGCTGACTAGCTGACCCTGAGCTGGGGATAGTATCCCAAGTTGTCCAGGGGGCCCCATGCAATCAGAGTCCTTATATGGGACAGAGGGAGGCAGGAGAGTCAGTATCCAATTGGGAAGAAAGATGCCAGGAGCAAGAAGTTGAGGCAGCCTTTAGAAGCTGGAAAAGGTAAAGTAACAGATTTTCCCTGTGCAGTTTCCAGAAGGAACTTGGGCCTGCCAATACCTTGATTGTAGCCCTATGTAATCCGTTTTAGACTTCTGGCTCCAGAACTGGAAGATAATGAATTTGCATTGTTTTAAGCCACCAAGTTTGTGGTCATTTGTTACAGCAACAATAGGAAATTAGCAGAATTATTGTTACAAACCTTTAAAGTAGATATCATTATTCCTGCTTTGTAGATGAGGAATTAAGGCTCAGAGTTTAAATGGCATGCTTAAGGAAACTACCGTGAAATACTGAAAGGGAAATTAACTCAGGTATTTTGATTCTAAATCCAATGTGCTTTTTACTGGAAATGATGGGATTGGATGATACACTCTCTAAAGTCCTTCCAGTTCTAGCATTTAGTGATTTAAAGTGTCAAAGGAAACCACAGACTAAAATGTGAGAATTTGTTGGCTGTGTATCTCCTCGCTTCTCAGGAGTGTTTCTGGAGCAAAAGGTTTTGGCATCTTTTTGTTGCAGAGCAAAATAGGTGGTGTTTTTTTTTGCTTGTTTTGTTTTCTCAAATGTAAGCTGATCTCCTTTGCTCCTTCTAAGGTTGAGCTGCTAATGCTCTTGCACATACATGACTGAAATAGTTTTCTCCTTCTGAGACTGTTAAGGATTTACTGACAGTTTACCAAACTGGCTTTCTGCTGGCAGAAACTGACTTTGCCTGACCTGTTTCTTCAATGAAATGTCTTTTCAACATTCAAAACATTTTGAACAAGAAGGATTCAATTAGGCATTGGTTTTGAAACATATTACATTGTAATTTCTTATATACATGTTAACTAATCTATACATTTATATACTGATATAATTTAATATATATATATTATTTTTAAATATTATTTTAAGTATCAGCATTTTATTTTCAGAATATCATTTAATAGGATAGAGACAACTGCGTAGGGAAATGGTCCACAATTCCACAGTCCATATGATCTCTGTTGACCTTTAAGAAATGAGAATAATCTATGCACATGGGAAGGTGTAAAATGCAAGAAAAAATAAATTATTTGTATATGACAAGTTATGTTTATGTGCATATCTATCACATAAAACTTCATCAATCACTGTATATAAGCAATGTCACGTATTTGTTTAATATGTAGGCAGATAAGAAAGAAAATTATATATGGAATGCTGCTTACCTGATCTGTGATTCCAAAAATCCCTAGATCCTGACTAGAAGCATCATTTCGGGTCCACTTGGCATAGGATTCAGGTAGTGGACTTAAAAATTGCATTCAATAAACTTAAACCAAAATTTTATAAATAAAGCAATAATGATTTAAAAGAATAAAAGCAATGCATAATTTATTATTCATACATAAAATTGCAAATGTTATTTTAATTTTTAATATTTTCTTAGTAAATTTGTATGAAATTCTTGGCCAGGTGTGCATCTAAGGGACTTGTATTAGTGTATTTGCCCTTTTTATCCATTGTCAAAGCTCTACTTTTTTCACTGATCTTTTCTATGTCTCTTACATTTGGCAGCAAAATAAGTACTTTCATGTGACATGATTCTTATTTCTAATTGTAATGAATATTGACTTCTTAGTCAGAAATTGTCTATAAAATTTAGACTTGCCATAAAATCTACTTCAAATACACTCTAATTTGCCACTAGTTGCTTATTCTAAATGCAACATCCTATTTCTGTGATCTGAGAGGTGTCTACATCCCCATATCTGTTGTAACTACAGCTGTATGTTTCAATGAAAGAATGTGATGTTGGCAGTGAGGTGAACCCATCAAAATCTGTTTTTGCAGGAAGAGTTTTTTTCACATAGTCTAAGCCCAAACAGCCACCTAATTGCAAAAATAACAGTAAGAAATGGAAACACTTTGCATATCAGTTTTGTAAATCTCTACTGGTTGCAACATTTCAAGTACTTTTGTTATTTTGTTCTGTTTTTTGTTAGGATTTATTTTTTAGCTCTTCAGGACTTATCAGACTATGGTGTAGTGGTGGGAAAAAACATAAAAAAATAGAAGATTATCTCTGCCATTGAGGAACTTTATATTCATTGAGGCTACAGATTATTCACAAACAGTTAAATATCAGAGTAAAATACAGTCAAACCTCCGTTCTTGAATGTCTCTCATCTCAAACAATTCAGTTATTGACTAAGTTGTCACTGAAAAAATGTCTCAGTTGTTGAACCAAACTTCGGATTTTGACCTGACAACCCTTTCATGCTGATACATCAGCATGACAAAAAAACATCTCTAAGGCAACAAACAAAGGAGAGAATGCCAGACAGTTTACCATTAAACCTTTTTTTTTGCTTTTGTTGCCAGCGAAATGGATGATTAGCCCAATTTTAAACATAAAGAGCCCATCAAGAGTGTTGATGTTACTAAGGGTGTGAAAGAAACAATGATCACAGGCAATTGAAAAGGTAGAAAAATTTGTTGTTGATTTGGATAAATGAAAAGCAGTTAGCCAGGGACAGTGTTTTAGAGGCAGTGATATGTGAAAAAGCAAAGATGCGACATACAGCTTCCTGAAAGGCTCCCCTATCATGAGTGCCAGTGCTAAAACTGATTTGATTAAGGCTAGTAGGAGATGGTTCAATATATTTAAGAAGTGTTTGTTTATAGATTAAACAGTGCATTAGACATTTACGGTATACAAGAAAGGTTAAAACAGGGAATGATTTGTGGGTCTAGAATGGATTAATTCAGTTTATGGGGTACATTATTTCTAATGTGAAAATATGATTCAGTTTTCAAACTGCTTCTCGAATAGCCTTCAGAATAAATTAAGTTTGATAATAGAGGTTCCACTGTAAATGTTAATAGCAAATTCATGGTCAGTATATAAGTAATTTACAAGTAAATCAATGTGTTTTAATCTTTCATTGAAATGCATAAGAGGCGATAATGAAAATAAAACCTTTCTATATGTATGCATCATGAATCATTTTAATGCATAAAGGACCACTCATTTGGCAGTTATGTCAGGAACTTTATATACCTTAATGTAATAAATGATCACAACAATGCAATGGTGTATCACCATTTTTCCTATGTTATAGATCAGGAAACTAAGGAAGAAGTTAAATAACATGATAAAGACCATATGGCTAGAAAGTCTCATGAAAATACAACCAGGGCTTTTAATGCCAAAGCACATGTTGTTTTTTCTGTGCTCTACTGCTGGAATTGTCTAGTTTTTCTACCCTGGTAACAAGCCATCTTATAACTTTATAAAGATGCTAGGAATGTTTTATCAGCTATAAACACTTATGAAGCTTATTTGCTAGTCAAAGACAAACCATTTGGCACTTAGAAATACCTTTTTCTAGGGCAATAATAATAATAATCATAGCATTCCAAATTATTTTAAGCCAATGATTTAGACATGAAAGAGAAATAGTGATATAATCAGATTAATAATTAAATTGTGAAAAATCAAAAGTGTGTATATGAGCACATACCATCATTTTTTGCAGTAATTCTATAGTTATTAAATGTTTTCAAAAGGTTATTTTTTCCTAGAATAAACATTACTGGCAAGTAATCATTTGTTCATCCAGTGGTCATTTGTAGATAATGGAAAGGAACCATAAGTGATGAGGTATAATTATAGTTGAAATTATCATGTGCTTTTTAATAAGATTATGAATTGACATCCTGGAATATTCTTAAGATTTATTTGTAGAGGAAATGTGCTACAAACTGCTATTAATTAACTCCTTATCCAATGGTGAGAACATTGTGTACTAATATCAATAAACTGAATCCCCTAAGAGCCCATGTTGAAAGCTTTCTAAAACATGAATAAAAATATATTTAGATTCTAAAATAATTTATAGAGTGGAATTTTTTTTTTTAAATATATTTTATTGATTTTTTACAGAGAGGAAGGGAGAGAGATAGATAGTTAGAAACATCGATGGGAGAGAAACATCGACCAGCTGCCTCCTGCACATCTCCCACGGGGGATGTGCCCGCAACCCAGGTACATGCCATTGACCGGAATCGAACCCGGGACCCTTCAGTCCGCAGGCCGACGCTCTATCCACTGAGCCAAACCGGTTTTGGCTAGAGTGGAATTTAATGATAGTGATTTTTAAGGAGAAACATTTTAAATGAATCGGCACAATTAGAATCTATGATAAATTGGCTTAAGGCTTAAATTTTGAGTATCTTTTGAGTATGTATATTAAAGCTGATTTAACTGTCATATATACAAATAATTAATATGTGTGTGTACATGTATATGTGTGTGTATGTATATTGTCAGCATATTGAATTACCAGTTCATTAGGTTCTAATTTAGTGTACCTTGAAATGCATGTGTTCATATGTTTATCAATGTTATCATTGCTGGGAAAGAAGGATTTCTTTGGATATACATTTATGCTGGTTGACAATTATTTTATAACTAGTGACCCGGTGCACAAATCCGTGCACATTGAAAGGAAATTAATTAGAAGAAATTTTTTTAATATATTTTATTGATTTTTTTACAGAGAGGAAGGGAGAGGAATAGAGAGTTAGAAACATCAATGATAGAGAAACATCAATCAGTTGCCTCCTGCACACCCCCCACTGGGGATGTGCCCACAACCGACGTATATGCCCTTGACTGGAATCGAACCTGGGACCCTTCAGTCTGCAGGCCGATGCTCTATCCAAGGAACCAGACTGGTTAGGGCAGAAGAAATATTTTAATATCCCTATTCACCCTTTCTCTATAATAGAAGTGTCAACCAAATTCGTGATTGACAATGACAGATCGAAACACATGTGTGAAATTGGCGCCAGTGAGAACTTTATGTGTATCATGCATGCGCAAGTCAACATATATATATATATATATATATATATATAGAGAGAGAGAGAGAGAGAGAGAGACTAAACTTGCTTAATTAGGCCTGCTTTCTGATTTAGCTAAACTTTTTCCAGTCCAGTGAAGCACCCCAACTTCTCTTTGTTAATGATTTTCTTTTCAATTGTCAGTGATGTCTATTTCATTCCTTACTGTATCTAGTTTATATTCTTTAATAAAGTTATTTTGCTTTTCTGTGTGTTTATTTAGTTTCCTATTTTTTCATCAATCAATTATTTTATTATTTCATATTTGAGTTCTTCTTGACTACATTTATAGTTTTCTACAATTGTTCTAGAGCAAAACACTTATGATAAATATCTTTCTTTCTTTGGAATATGATTTTCCCCTAGCCTGCATTCTTCACTTGACTTTTTCATCCCATATTTTCTTATTTCCTGTTCAAATATTTTCTTTATATCTCTAAGGAGAGAATAACTCTCAATTTATAAGTACAGGATTAATTACTGGAAAGATCACTTCTCTGTACTAATTCTAGATACTAAGGGAACACTTGAGAATTTAATCTAGGCTTTCGTGTTTTAACTATTAACACTTTGGAATATTAGTTCCTTCATATTCAAAACTGACATATTAGGAGAAAATATTTGGATTAGACTATAATCTGAAATTATCTAGAAAATTAAGTACATCATATATATATAAATACAAGATATATATAATATATATCTTATTACATGAGTAGTTATTTTTTAAAAATAATAAGT
Organism: Myotis lucifugus; assembly: GCF_000147115.1. Classification (NCBI taxonomy): domain Eukaryota; kingdom Metazoa; phylum Chordata; class Mammalia; order Chiroptera; family Vespertilionidae; genus Myotis; species Myotis lucifugus. Next base: position 1,169,825 of record NW_005871402.1, on the reverse strand, counting down.
ATTGAAATAAAAATTGAAACAGTAAAATTTTTTTTCAAGTAAAAAACACACCCTTTTAATGACTAGTGGAAAGAAATGTGTGGGTGGTTTTGTTATTATTTGGAATTTTTTATATTGTCAAAAACTTTAAAATACAATATAAATCATTAACAGTAGCAAAATTAGGGGGAGTATGTATTCTAAACTTCATTTTTTTCTTGTCATTCATACTGTAAACATAAATCACTATTTAATTTTAAAGCAAGAAAATATTTTTAAAAGTGGACACTTGTACAGGTATATACTTTTTCTCCCATTATATAACACTAGAGGCCCAGTGCATGGATTCATGCACAAGTGGGGTCCCTTGGCCTGGCCTGCAGTGATGGGGCCAAAACCAGCTCTCCAACATCCTCTGAGGGTCCCGGATTGTAAGAGGGCGGTTCTCAGATGATGCACCCTGGAATCGGGCTCCCTCTTCTCTGGTTCTGAGTGCATCACCCAAGAACTGCCGCTGCCAAGTGACTGAAGCTTGGCACCTCCTGTATTGAGCATGTGTCCCCTGGTGGTTAGTGCATGTCATAGCTACTGGATGCTCTGCCAGTCAGCTGGTTGCTTAGGTTATTATATATATACTAGAGGCCTGGTGCACAAAAATTTCTGCACCCGGGGAGTCCCTCAGCATGGCCTGTGCCCTCTCGCAGTCTGGGACCCCTCAAGGGATGACCACCTGCTGGCTTAGGCCCGCTCCCTGGGGGATTGGGCCTAAGCTGGCAGTCAGCCATCCCTCTGTCAGCCCGGGAGCCCTCGGGGATGTCCACTTGCCAGCGGGGAGCAGGCCTAAGCTGCAGTCGGACATCCTTAGCACTGCTGAGGAGGGGGGAGAGGCTCCCACCACCACTGCTGTACTGGCAGCCATCAGCCTGGCTTGTGGCTGAGCAGAGATCCCTATGTGGGAGCACATTGACCACCAGAGGGCAGCTCCTGCATTGAGCATCTGCACCCTGGTGGTCAGTGTGTGTCATAGTGGCCAGTCATTCCCAGTCATTCTGCTGTTAGAGTCAATTTGCATATTACCCTTTTATTATATAGGAGTGCCTGGCCAGCCTGGTTGAGGGGCTGATGGCTGTTTGCAGGCTGGCCCCAGCCCCTTCAGGGTGGGGGGTTCTGCTGGGGTGCCTGGCCAGTCTGGGTGAGGGGCTGAGGGCCGTTTTCAGGCTGGCTAAGCCCCCCAGAAGGGACCCTCACCCCATGAGGGTGTGGCCAGCCGGGGTGAGGGGCTGATGGCTGTTTGCAGGCTGGCCAAGCTCCCCAGGGGGGACCCTCATCCCATGAGGGTGTGGCCATCCTGGGTAAGGGGCTGATGGCTGTTTGCAGGCTGGCCAAGCTCCCAGGGGGGACCCTCATCCCATGAGGGTGTGGCCATCCTGGGTGAGGGGCTGATGGCTGTTTGCAGGCTGGCCACGGCCCCCAGCCACCCAAGCTCCCAGTAGAGGCTGGGTGGAAGCAGTTATCTGGGATTTATTTGTCTTCTATAATTGAAACTTTGTTGCCATGAGCAGAGGCCAAAGCCGGCTCAGAGCAGGTGGGAAGCTTGGCTTACTCCATCACCCGGGAAACCAAGCCTCCTGCTTGCTCCAGCTCTGTAGCTGCCGGCCGCCATCTTGGTTGGGTTAATTTGCATATAGTCGCTCTGATTGGCTGGTGGGCATGGCTTGGGATGTAGTGAAGGTACGGTCAATTAGCATCTTTGTCTTTTATTAGTGTAGACTAGTAGCCCGGTGCATGAAATTCGTGCACATTGAAAGGGGATTAATTAGAGGAACGTAATTTGGACTCACTATCTAATATCAATAATATGTGAGTGTGCGGCAGTCCGCATTTCTGAAATTCAATGACATGAATTTTAGCTAATACTTTGCCAAATAAATGGAATTTACAGATATCATTTAAAAGAGCATTCGGCTTAATATTAAAAACTCTGGCTACCAAGTCAGGTCTGTTTTCAACTTTTTGCCAGTGTTGTAAATTGTTTGCAATATCTGCCCATTTGGGGTTGCATGTCATGGTTATGAATAAATTGGGCTTGCCATACCTCGTTACAATTGCCATAGCATCCTGATATTGCTGCTGCATATTTCTGGGACTACCCTCAAAATAGATGGAAGTATTATCATTTTACCAATTGGCACATTGTCATTTTCAGATCTAGATTTGAGATAATCCAGCAAACCACTATATTTTTCAACTCTCAACTTAGATTGGTTTGCTTTGATGAAATTTATCCGATTGGCCTCCATTTTTGAATATGAATCCATGATAAACTGTTGAGTTAATTTTCCTGCATTTAAAATAGCATTGAACGTGTCCCGCACAGAGAAATGAAATCCATAATACTGCATTTGTGTGACTTGTGTCCTTATATTTTGTCCAGTATTATTGTCGATTACACTGTTGTCTCTGAGTCTTAATGCAATATCTGTTCCCCAGCCTTTTTCACCATGTGGAAAATGAATAGGATATGTCATTGCATCTAATGTAGGAAACAGGATACTGACTTGTTTCATTTTAGTGGCACTTGGATTATTGGGATCTGGTTTACAATGAATGAGCAAGTCCCTTTCAAAAGGAGGTCCTCCATCTTTGTTTCTGTATATGACAGCAACCTCGGTTACACGGGGAGAATTATATCTACCTGGGTCACTGTTATGAACATATTTAATCACCATTGTTACTTCTGTGGGAGGAATACCTTTTGCTGCTGCTTCAGATTGGGCTTCCTTTTCTACCTCATGTAGCATCTTGTATGACTTTGTTAATTCATTTTGTTTTGATCATGCATCTTTCTGAGCAACCTTGGTTTTCTGGCATTGCTAATCTTTTACTTGTAGCTTCAGCCGTATCCAAAATATAGAGTTGAGCAAACTTCTGAGAAACACCATCCAAAGGATGTAAAGTTCCAGTATGGTGATAAACTTGTCCGTGTATTCTAAAACAGTATGCCCATATCCTGATGGTGATGCAATATTTGCACCCATGGAAGCAAAAGAACTATTTATGGAACGAATATTTTCCATGAAATTTTTATTGTCAGAATCTTTGTTTGTCATTAATCTTTTTAAATATGCTGGGTAATCTGGAAAATGTATATCATTTGGACAGACTTTCCCTTTGCTACAACATCGAGTAAATTTCCCATCGGATTGTTTTTCATCAGAGAAAGTTAGTGATAGGCAAAATTCACATTGAACAGTTATTCCACCACAACTATGTTCGAGGATTGCATCCTCATGTACTCCATTTTCGCTGAGAAGGCAGTTCCGACCGGTATTGGTAGTACTTGTTGATGACTGTTCTCTACACATATTCTGTCGTCGCCACTGCCTTCTTTCAGCTTCAAAGGCACGTTGGTCTTTAGACATTTTCTGTCGATAACGCCGGTGTTTTTTGGCATCAGAGCGACGTTTTTCCAGTAGCTGGTGGTCAGATACATCCTGTCGCAGGCGCCGCCTTCTTTCAAGATCAGATGCACACTGCTCTGCAGACACTTTCTGTCGATAACGCAGGCATCTTTCGGCTGCAGAGCTACGTTGTATCAACAGTTGTTCTTTAGACATAGTCCCATCTCTCTACTGTCACAGTCTGAGATGCAGGTGAATGAGAGTCCTGGCTATCAGGCCGCTGAAAGCTGTCTGACCAAAGGCTGATTCTGGCTGATTCTGTTGGGGTGGGACTTTCTCCTCAGGCTGTCGGTTTCCACAGCTGTGATGAGGAACCTGGGGTGACAGAGGGAGCCACGCCCTCCAAGCCACTCTCTCTCTTGCTCTGCTCTATGTCCAGCAGTCACCTGCTCTGCCAAGTCCTCCAAACCTCCCGCTCTCCTCTAGCAAGGTCCCAGAAGCTCGCGGGCATGGCTACGGCCTTGCCTCCCTGGGCCGGCCAAGGTCCTGGAGCCCAAAGGTGTGGCTACAGCCTCGCCTCCCAGGCCTGAGAAGTTCCCAGGAGCCCACGGCTGCGGGCACCTTTGCCTCCTGGGGAGCCTGAACCTGCATATGCAAATTAACCATCATCTTTGTCAGGTTAATTTGCATAGTCACTCTGATTAGCTGGTGGGCATGCTTGTGGGCATGACGAGCATAGTGGAGGGATGGCTAATTTGCATGTTTCTCTTTTATTAAATAGGATAGATTTCTGTATTACCCTGCTGGAGACAACAGTCATTGTTGCCATTTCAAAAACAGTCTTTAATTTTAGTTCAGTAAATATCGCATTTCAATTCTGGGATGAATTATGGAAAAATAGCACATAGCATTTTGAAATATTGCTTTAATTATTTAATCTAAAATATGAAGTTAATAGAAAAACATAGGTAAATTCATCTTTTGGTAAAAACGTCCATTTTTTAAAAAATCTGTCAATATTTTTAGAAGTAGTTTAGCTCTTACATTTAAAGAGTTGGTTTTTGAGTAGTTTCTGAAATGCCAGTGGGTACTGAGAAAGAGTACCAGTTTGTCTGCCCTTAGCTTTATATCCATGTTTCTTTTACTACAAATGCTGCTTTAGGTCATTTGCAACCAGTTAAACTTGGTGCACCTGATTGCTTCTCTATGGTAGTTGATTGATAGATGTTATGCTTCTAAAAGTAACTAGTAATTTTTAAAACAGGATCATAGACCTTTTTTTGTATCTTTTAACTGATTGTTGTGCTAATTTTATACTTCCTCTATTAATTTCAATTTTATAGATGGCAAACTCGAAATTATAGCATAAAGCGGAGAATTATGCTGAGAGTAGTTAATACTGAAAAGGAGGATGAACATTTTTTTTCTCTCCAGAAGAGATTTTGTCAAATAGATATCTATATTCCTTCTATAGTGAAGCTTCTAATACCACATTCAGCCTGCAAGAGAAAGCTAACATTGTGAACAGAAAACCATTGAGCTGGGCAGCTCAGAAGAATCATCAACCCAAACATCCCCCTTGACAGCAGTAAGTCCACCCTGGGTTACAATTGAGCTGAATTGGTTGTGCAAGTTGTCTACTTCTGTATGGAATAATTCATTCTCTTTATGAGAAAGGGGGGAAATTGTCCAAAATCCACTGCCACCAATTTATGTGATTAATTGCCATTAGCCAATATGTGCAAGCGTAGTAAGAAAAAGACAGGCTAGAAGAGCCTGCCTGGGAGGGACTCCTGAGTATTCTCCTTCAGGTTTAACTCAGCAGTTACTCAAACAGTTTTTGACCTGCCACTAAGGTTTTCTTCAAAAGAAGCAAAGTAGAGGATCAGTAAACATGACACTGTAAGCCCTTATACCTACACCAGGAAAATATCAGACCGGTCTTCCATCAAGGTACAACTTCAGGTTATTTTTTTATGTTTGCTGGGTCTTCTCATCATCCTCTAAAGAGAGCTACAGAAAAAGAGACTTCCCAAAAAAAGAAATTTTGTTCCTGTGTCATTGTTGGTGGTGTTGGTAGTTTTGTTTTATTTCCAAATATAGGTGTTGCTATGTCTCTTTGCTCATGACTACAATAAAAATAGAAACAGTATGAGTCAACCAGGGATTATCTATAGCCACCAACAGTAAAAATAAATAAATAAATAAATAAATAAATAAATAAATAAATAAATAAATAAACAAACAAACAAATAAATAAAAGTCTGTATTTCTTTTCTTTAGCCTATCAAAAGGGTTTTTTTTGTTTTTGTTTTTGTTTTTGTTTTTCTGAATGTTGCTTATTTCCAAGGGGAATGGCAGGAGGCTTCAGTGAGCAGACTTGAGTCACTGTAGGGATTCAAAGGGGCATGACAGTGACTTTAGGTTTAATTTACCCAATCTGATATGATTTGTATTACCCACGTATCTTAAGGACTTTTCTAATTGCAAACCTTGTTTCATTCATGGAATCTGCCCAGTTGACACTGATATTGATGGTTAATACAGCTGAATTTCTCCTACAGCATTATATCTTCCAAAAAGTTTCTTCTGTCAGACCTTCATATGTTCCAATTCCCTGTTGTATAATGAAGCAATCCTCCATAGCTGACTGGTTCCCCTTTCCTTAGATAGCTCAATATAAGAAGCCCTCAGCCATTTCACCACAAGGAATTAGTCATTTATGCTGACATCTCAATATGACACTGGGGGCCTATTCAAATCTGGTAGTGTTATTGGAACTTCAGCTATAAAACTCGATTTCCAAAATTCTAATGGCTTGCTTTCTCCTTGCACCATGGGCTTTATGGGACTGTCTTTCAAGACAGTGATCCTCTTCTGATGAGGTATGTCGGGAAATGGGTCTGAATGCAAAAATCCTGAACTTCTGATCATCCTCAAACCTACATGTTCCGCAAATAACTTTAACAAAATGTTCAGTATCCTGGTTGTTGAGATTTGCCAACTTTGCTGATTACTATTATGTGAGTGGGTATATTATGACTTACCTTACAAATTACAGACCATTTATTTTTAGGTCCCCAATAATAACAAAGTTATATTTACAACTTATCTTCCTTGTATCAAGATGCAAGCACATCTGTTGGGTGTCTAGTCCCAGTTTAATTTACTTTAGTCTATTTCATTTTTATAGTGTCTATATTTGATAATTGATATTATCAGAGGAAGTCTGAATTCTAGCACTGTAATGCATCTCTCTCTCTATTGTAACTCTTGGATTGTAACATTATTTTTCAAGGGATTACTCTGATCAAATTTTCTTATAAGTTTAACTAGAGATAGTTAAAAGCATTTGATGGGAGAATGCTTGGCATCACCTCAAGGTAGAATTTAATATCTCATGACAGATTTAACTTCTTCTGACTTTGATTCTATGTTCCCCTGAAATATTAATAGGCACACCAGATGCATAGGAGCATGCAATTGAATGAGGAATTTTGTAGCTTAATAGGTAACTTCCTTTTGATAGAGGCTTACCACCTACTGCTAATGGATATATTACAGTGAGACTGGAATAGCTCTGTTTTTCTCAGGCTTAGCATTGAGATATAAAACTAAATAAATAACTCATTAATTTCACATCATGAAAGTAATTAAAAATGTATTACTTTTATAATGTATGTGTACAGTAGTCCTTATTTTTGCTTTCCGTGAGTTCAGTACCTGCATTCAACCAAAAATGTTAAGTGACAAATTGCAGAAATAAATAATTCATTTAAGTAGCAAGCTGTTTTGAGTAGCATGAAGAAATCTGGAGCTGTCCCTCTCCATCACGTGGGGACATGAATTATTCCTTTGTCCAGTGTATCCAAGCTGTATATGCTACCGCCCCTTAGTCACTTAGAAGTCCTCTTGGTTATCAGATTGGTCATCATGGTATCACAGTGCTTGTGTTCAAGTAACCCTTATTTTACTGAATAATGGCCCCAATTTGCAAGAATAGTGATGCTGACAATTTTGATATGCCAAAGAGAAGCTGCAAGTGCTTCCTTTAAGTGAAAAAAGTATGTATATGTAGGGAAAACCAATACATATAAGCTTCAGTAATGTCCTCAATTTCAGGCATCTACTGGTTATATTGGAACCTATCCCCATCAAATAAGGGGGGACTCCTGCATAAAACACAATTAGCATTCTCATGTTAATTCACTTATATATTTGCAATAAAGAGAATACAAAATTGTTGCTTGGTGATCAGAAATTCCTGTAACAGCTAAATACATTGCCAGATGAATTTCATAAGACCTTTCTAAATTTTTCACTACTGTGTGTGTTTTTGTGTGTATGAAGATTATAGCATACTAGAGGCCTGTTGCATGAAGAGATTCGTGCAATAGGCCTTCCCTTCCCTTGGCTGCAGGCATTGGTTTGCCTCTGGCACCTGGGACCCAAGCCTTCGCTCTGGCCGGGCTCTGGCTGGAGCTGGCCCCAGAGCCGTCAGGCTTCACTAAGCCACTTGGAGCCTACATATGCAAATTAACTGCCATTTTTGGGTTAATTTGCATACTCTCCTGATTGGCTGGTTAGCATAGCGAAGGTACGGTCAATTTACATGTTTGTCTATTATTAGGTAAGATTAAGCCATTTTAATTTGGCAGCCTAACATCAATAGGAAATCAGCTAATAAAAGAAAAAATATTTTAGCTTTATATATTTCTATACACATAATTCTATATTTAATATAGTCCTACATTAAGCATAGAAACATAAGTAAATTAAGAGCAGCACTACATCTATTATTGAAACAAATGTGATAATTAGACTAATGGCATTATGCAAGCTAAGTGAAAGGAAAGTGTAATTCAGGATGAGATTTTAGCTGCATGCTCTTTATCAACTAATTTTCTGTGTTAATAAACTGACATATGGAGACATAGGCATAATAACATGAGTTTTTTGGCTAAAATTTTTCTTCAAATTAACGATATGGCTCTCTCTATATGTATATTGATATAAATGGTTCTACATGATTATGATATGAAAAATCATTTAAAAATAAAACATAATTGGTTGAGTTGGAAATGGGAATGTGAGCATAGAAATATGAAGGCAAAAAGCTGCTGCATTTCTAACACAAACTAATGTATTTTCTATGTATTAAGATTAATGTAGAAGTTTTTCAGAAGTCTAATGACTAAGTAGATGAGCAAATTAGGTATATAAAACATTCTCTTAAATAAAGTGTTAAAGTATTATGTATTGATATTTTAAATTGAAATGACACTTGCTAAGTAAATATTGATAAGAATTAAAAGCCAATTTTTTTCTTTTTTTACTTTATTATTATTATGTTTAATTATTTTTTAATTTTTATTTTCTTTATTGATTAAGGTATTACATATGTGTCATTATTCCCCTATTGTTCCCCCCCCCCCTCATGCCCTCACACCCCTGTTGTCTGTGTCCTTTGGTTAGGCTTATAAACATGCATACAAGTCCTTTGGTTGATCTCTTCCCCTTACCCCCGCCCTCCCCTACCTTCCCTCTGAGGTTTGACAGTCTGATCAATGCTTCTCTGTCTCCGGATCTGGGTTTTTTTTCATCAGTTTATGTTGTTCATTATATTTCACAAATGAGTGAGATCATGTGATATTTATCTTTCTCTGACTGGCTTATTTCACTTAGCATAATCCTCTCCAGTTCCATCCATGCTTTTGCAAATGGTAAGAATTCCTTCTTTTTTTCCGCAGCGTAGTATTCCATTGTGTAGAGGTAGCACAGTTTTCTAATCCATTCATCTGTTGATGGGCACTTAGGCTGATTCCTAATCTTAGCTATGGTAAATTGTGCTGCTATGAACATAGGGGTGCATATATCATTTCTGATTGGTATTTCTAGTTTCTTGGGATATATTCCTAGAAGTGGGATCACTGGGTCAAATGGCAGTTCCATTTTTAGTTTTTTGAGGAAACTCCATACTGTTCTCAACAGTGGCTGTACCAGTCTGCATTCCCACCAGTAGTGCACAAGGGTTCCTTTTCCTCCGCATCCTCTCCAGTACTTATAATTTGTTGATTTGTTGATGACAGCCATTCTGACAGGTGTGAGATGGTACCACATTGTCGTTTTGATTTGCATCTCTCAGATGATTAGTGACTTTGAGCATATTTTCATATGTCTCTTGGTGTTTCCTATGTCCTCTTTCGAAAAGTGTCTATTTAGGTCTTTTGCCCATTTTTTGATTGGGTTGTTTATCTTCCTTTTGTTAAGTTATATGAGTCCCCTGTAAATGTTGGAGATTAAACCCTTACTGGTGATAACATTGGCAAATATGTTCTCCCATGCAGTGGGCTTTCTTGTTGTTTTGCTGATGGATTATTTTGCAAAACAGAAGCTTTTTATTTTGATGTAGTCCCATTTGTTTATTTTCTCGTTAGTTTCCATTGCCCTAGGAGATGTATTGGAGAAGATATTGCTTTGGCATATGTCTGAGATTTTGCTGCCTGTGGATTCCTCTAATATTTTTATTGTTTACCATCTTATGTTTAAGTCTTGTATCCATTTTGAGTTTATTTTTGGGTATGGTATAAATTGGTGGTCTAGTTTCATTGTTTTGCATGTATCTGTCCAATTTTCCCAACACCATATATTGAAGAGACTGTATTGACTCCATTGTATGTTCTTGCCTCCTTTGTCAAATATTAATTGAGCATAGTGGTTAGGGTCGATTTCTGGGTTCTCTCATTCTATTCCATTGGTCTAAATTTTTAGCACTGATTACATATTGAACTACCTTTTGCATTCTAAGGCCACCTATTTCAATTCTGCATAGTATAAAAACACAGGGGGCAGATTTCTATTTGTGAGTAGTGGATTAAAGAATACATAATTTGCCCTGACTGGTTTTGCTCAGTAGATAGAGCATCAGCCTGTGGACTGAAGGGTCCCAGGGTCGATTCTGGTCAAGGGCATGTACCTTGGTTGCAGGCACATCCCCAGTGGGGAGTGTGCAGGAGGCAGCTGATTAATGTCTCTCTCTCTCTTATTGGTGTTTCTAACTCTCTATCCCTCTCCCTTCCTCTCTGTAAAAAAAACCATAAAATATAATTTATAAAAAAGAATACACAATTTGAGGACTAATGTAGCAAAAATTGTAGGAATTTTTTGTGTGTGCATTAGGGAAATGAAAATAACATCAGCCCCTTAAGCAAATTTGTATCATAATTAAATTTTTTAAATATTTGCAGATTTACAGGAAGTTACAAAGTTGAAAGGTGCTCGGTACTCTTCATCCAGTTTCCCCAATGGTTACATCTTGTGTTACTGTAGTACAATATTGCAACTAGGAAATGGACAGTGGTACAAAGCGTATGTAATTCTATGCCATTTTATCACATATACTAGAGGTCGGTACACGAAATGTGTGCACGGGTGCAGTCTATAGGCCTGGCCAGTGATTGAAGCATGAGCATCTGGCATGGAAGGGCAGGTCCCAGCTGACCTCTGGGCAGCACCTGAACCCCCGTGCCCCCACACACACCTCCTCCTGAGTCACAGTGCCTGAGTCCCCACGTGGAGATGTGGTGAGTGTGGCCACATGCCATGGGCCTGGGCGCAGTGTGGGTCTCTGGGCCACCCAGCAGCACCACACAAAAACCGGGTGGGCAGTGCGCTCCCTCACGGCTGGCCTCGCAGACCAGCTCTTGCACGAACCTACAGGGAGCCTGACCAGTCCCTGCAGTTGTGATAGCTGCCGCAGCCCAGGCAGCCCGGCTCACCTGAAGAAGCTGCATGGGTGCGGGGCGGGCTCCTTGTGGGTGACTGGCACCTGAGTGCTGGGGCTTCCTCGGTGCTTGAACCCTGCCATGCTGGGGGAAGGTAGCAAGGGGCGTGAGAGCGAGCTTGGTGGACACCCCACATTGTCACTGCACCTTCATCCCCATCAACCCTGCCTGAAGGTAGCTGGCAAGAGGTCACATCCCCCTGCCTGGGTGCTGCGGGAGGTTGGTCGCCGCCACCCACCCCCAGTTCCCTGTCCTATCCTAGGGTCTGGCCCACTGGTCACCATCTGTGGGGCAATCGGCCCCTGCTCGCACCCGCCTTGGCCTGGTGCCACCCGCTCACCTGCTCCAGCATCCTGATGTGGTCCCGCTCTCCTTGGGGCCCATCGAGGCTGGCAGCTCCTCCAATGCTGCCCGCTGCCAGCGCTGCATCTGGGATGCCTGCCATGTTCCGCACAGCCCCCCTGCTGGTCAGCGTACATCATAGTGAGCGGTCGAACTCCCGGTAGAACAATGTGCATATTAGGCTTTTATTATATAGGATAAATTCCTATAACCACCACCACCGAGATATAGAACTATTCTACCATATAGAGCTACTAGTGTCTATGTTTTACAATTGAGTAAAAATCTTACTTTCCTTTAAGTCTTTTTATCCTCTCCTGTTTGTAATGTAATTGTCTTAAATATTTTCTCTATGTATCTACTCTATGTACATACGTATATTAAAGTCCTCATTGACAATGTTATACTTTTGCTTTGAACATCAAACATAATTTAGAAAACTTAAGAAAAGGAGGAAAGCACATTTTTGCTTTTGTTCTTTTCAGATATTCGTTTTTACAGCTGATATTTGCCTAACACTTTTAGAAAGGGCTCTTTTTATGGATAGCATATCCAATTGTTTTCAAATAAAGCTAAAGCAAGAGACATCAGCTATTTATTAGGTTACTCTTTCCCAATATGCCCATTTCTACCTAAGAAAAAAGATCAAGGGTGTCCTTCAATAGCGGACTTAGAGTTTAGTGTAGTTTAATCATATGTGAAAAGTAAAGGGGGGAATTGGAGAGAAGAGAGTAATGTAGGAATCCTATGCTCCTCAACTAATTTCTGTCACTATGTTTTCATGATATTATTGTCTAGTGGAATAAAATAAATTGACCAGGTGTTAAAACTAGCATATGAAAATCAAGATGATAAGCAATTAATTTATTCAATGCATTTAATATACTTTCAAATATTTCCTCACTCTGAGGGGTATATATACTTAGAGGCATCCTGTATTATTCTAGAATTTACTCTGGGATTTTGAGAAATGTATTTTAAGAGTAAGAGATTGGGTTAGGACAAACATAACTATTTTTTAGAAGAAAATATTTTCCCTATGTGATATATTATTTTCAGAAAGGTCATCCATCAAATTAAATGCTTTTTTCTTACAAGAAAAGCATTTCCAAATAGTTCTTACATGCACATATTTCAAAAAATAATAACAGATTATAAAGTAAACAGTGAAAATTCTTCCTTCTACTTTATCATATTCAGGCCTAATCCTCTGCACCAGATGTGATTTACAATTTACTTTTACTTATTACCATTATTACTGCTATTAATATTTTTTATATTTCTAAGAAAGTACAGATATACAGGGTGGGGAAAAAGTAGATTTACAGCTGTTTGTATATGAAATAAACCAATAATTAATAAATAATAATATAAGAATAAACTGTTTTGCATACTCACAACTGTAAACCTACTTTTGCTCCACCCTGTAGATTCTTAGTATTCTTTTTTTCTCCTTGGAGACATACCATATATCTTATTAAAAAGTTCCTTATGGATAATTTTTATGGTGTCTATGTTTTCCTAAGACAAATAAAAATGCAAGTATAACCATATATGCATATATGTTATCTTTAGGTCATCTAGTTGGAAATAACTAGGAAAAATTCTAATTAAAGGTTAATGATTCAGAGCTAAGTAGTTAGAGTATCTTATATCCATAAACAGTCAGTCATAGAAGAAAAAAGAAAAAATCTGGTCATCAAATGGCTGATTTCATTAAGTTATATGTGTAACATATTATTCTGGGCTTTCTGGGTAATAGCTACTTGAATTACCAGTGGAAACCATATACAAGCACTGGTGGTATATGTTCAGTGTCTCCACCTATGCAATGTGATGTTATTTGTTATGTTAAAAAAAAACTATCACACTTTAAGAGTAACTTGGAGACCAGTGAATTAAGAAGAAAAGTGACCTCATGAAAAGTTTCCGAAAGAGAATAGAGATAAAATAGAAAGGGATAACAAAAGAATAAGTTGAGGAGTTAGCACTTTGTGTTCCCTGAAGAAACAGAATTTGAAAGAATTTGGAAACAGGCAAACTAGAAAGATAATGTGGTTGAGTGTTTGAAAGTGAAAAGACCAAAAGTTGGGTTTAGTGTGGTTGGGAAGTAAAATATGGATCTGTATGACTTTTTTGGGTGAGACCATGATGAAGGAAAATATTTAAGGGGCCAGTTAACAGTAATTTGGGGGTTTTTCTTTGAATTGTACACTAGAAAAGGACTGAAGAAAGATGATGCCAAAAATATAAAGGCAAGCTCCTATCATTTTTAGCTATAGTATTGAGAAGGTAGCCAACTAGGTGGAAAATTTTTTTCACCTTTACACTAAGCAATTCATGTTGTTGAAAATAGAAATTTATAATAGATGCAAACATATTCTCTGTGTGAAGGGCACACATAGCTACATTGAAAAAGGCAGTTGTCAAATATATGACTGTAGCAAAATTAAGAAATAAAGCATTATGATTTGAATTGTATCCCACCAAAATTCAGGTACTGAAGTCCTAACCCCCATTACCTCAGTTACCTACCTTATTTGGAAATAAGCTTATTGCATATGTAAATAGTTAAGATGAGCTCATGCTGGAGTGAGGAAGCTCCTTAGCAATATGACTGGAATCTTTATAAAAAGGGGAAATTTGGACACAGAGATAGCCATGTTGCATGTGAAGATGATATAAAAATACAGGGAAGTAGTGCCATTTGTTTATCTTTTCCTGAGTTTCCCTTGTAAGAGATGTCTGAGATTGTACTGCCTATGTTTTCTTCCAGTATTTTTATGGTTTTGTGACTTAAATTTAAGTATTTTATCCATTTTGAGTTCATTCTTGTGTATGGTGTAAGTTGGTGGTCTAGTTGCATTTTTGTGCATATGCCTGTCCAATTTTTCCAACACCATTTATTGAAGAGACTGTCTTCACTCCATTGTATGCTCCTAGAAACACGAATGCATGAAACAGACTGACCAATGTCCAAGGGAAGGAAGTGGGGATGACTGGATAGAGAATGTGGAGGAAATAGCTAAGGAACATATATACATAACCCATGGAAATGGAAAATAATTTAGTAAAGGCCAAGAAGAGGCAAGTGAGGGAGGGTGGAGGTGGGCAAAGGGGGAGATGGGGACTCCTGCAATAATGTCAACATTAAAATAATTTTAATTAAAAAAATAGGGAAAAGAAGGCAATCTACAAGCCAAGCGAGTGCCCTGGAAGAGATCCTTCTCTCACAGCCTTCAAAAGGCAGAAACCCTGGGGACATCATCATCATCATCATCATCATCATTATTATTTTGAGAGAGAGAGAGGAAGGGAGAGAGAAAGAGAAACATCAATTTGTTGTTCCACTTATTGATACATTCATTGGTTGATTCTTTGTATATGCCCTGACAAGGGATCGAACCCACAACTTTGGCATATAGGAACAACACTATAACCAATTGAACAACCCAGCCAGGGCTCTTGCTGTCATTTTTATTTTTGGATTTCTAGTCTAAAAATCTGTGAGAAAATAAATATCTGCTGTTTAAAGCACATAATTTGTAGCACTTGGTTATAACCTTTTGCTTGACACATTAAAAATGTTGTCCAAAGTTTTAAAGAAATACAAGTTTGCCCAGCTGTTGTGGCTCACTGGTTGAGTATTTACCTATGAACGTGGAGGTCATGATTTGATTCCCGGTCTGGGCACATGCCCGGGTTTTGGGTTCCATCTCCAGTAGGAGCCATGCAGACGGCAGCCAATCAATGATTCTATTTCATTATTAATGTTTCTATCTCTCCCTTTGTCTCTGAAATCAATAAAAATATATTAAAAATATATAAATAAATATGTTAAAAAAAGAAATACAAATTTTCACTGAAAAATAAATATTATTTTACCTGGTATAGGCTCCAAAGACTATTCTCATTCTTAACACAATTCTACTTTATTTTTTCTGGGCTATTTTATTATTTTTTTATGCCTACTGGCAGATTTTAATTAATTTCTGAGGAATATTTATGTAAACACAGTATTAAAGCCATATGCAATGAGGTGTTTCTTTTAATCAATTTCTAGCCTCATCTACTAAGAGTCAAACTATTCCTAATGAACATACAATTAATGTATAGCACAACTACAGGTTTATGCCATATAAGATGTACAACTGTGGCTTTGACATTAATGCTGTTTATACTTTAAATAAAACAATTTCTAGCTGGTTCCTACAAGCTAGAGAAGATTTGGGAAGCTTGATTCATTTTGCTATTCCAGAGACATTTCAAATAGAATACTATGTAATTAACCCTATTGATCAGGCCAGAGAAGCAGGTTAATCAGTTTGATCTGTTTCCTTTAAACTTTCTTTCTCTTGTAATGTAACATGTTTATTTCCACATTATCATCAAAACAAATAGCAGAGATTACTAATAATGTAAGCGAGGCCAAAGCACAGTGGAAATGCACTCAGTTGTCAATGAACAGCCCTCTGTGTTTATTCCTATTTACCATAAAATGTTATTCTGGGCATTGTTACACTTGGGTGTATGACTGACTGACTCAGTCCTTATAAAAGCTGAATTTTCAAATAGATGACTGAAGCACTAAGTGCTTCTATATTTGCATATCAAAAGGTAGATGTCCCACCCCTCATTGTCCTTGCCTCTGCTATATGAAAAAGGAACAATCTGGTTTGTAAAACAATTTTTCAACCAGCAAGGTTCTTGCTGATCATTTCAGGATAAAATTTACTAGTGACAAATCTTATAGAAAACCATCCTTTTCCAACCAAATCAATTGTAGTTGAAGCTTTGTACATGGCCATACCTATTGCTTATATTATACCCACCTATTCACCTGCAAAATTAGTATAGAAACAGATTTTAATTACTGTATTAAATTGATCTAATTATTATTTTAAAAATTAACTGACTTACTAGTTACTAATCAAGAAAAGATATACTAGAGACTGGTTCAACCAAAATTAATAATGTCTAGATATGAAAGGCTCTAATACTATAAAGCTAATCTTGTAAGTATTTTACATGTGTCAAATAATTTAATCCCAACTACAACACTCTGAGAGGAAATACCATTAGTATTAACTTTTTACAGATACAGAATCTGAAGCATGGCCAGCTGAGTTGAAGAGTCAAGTAATTAAGAGAAAATGTGATACACATGGTACATATAGTATAAGGAAATACATAGTATTCTTTGATCATGCTAGGGACAGAAATCAATTTGGGCTAAGAAGGTAGAAAATGAATTCATGGAGTTGGCAATGTTTGAGCTAAGCTTTGACATAAAAGTAGAAATTTTGCAAGAGGAGACTAATTTGCTGGAGGAAAAAAAATATAGATGACCACAAATAGCTCATCTGTTCTGCTGTGTCAAGACTTTTTCAGTAGAAAAAAGCTATGTCATCAGGAGAAAGGCTTATCTTAAAAAGGCACAAAAGTCTCAGTGAAAATAGCATCCAGAAAGTGCCAGGAATCAAGGTAGTGTGTCCATATTTCTGTCTGCCTCTGTCTCTCTGAGTGTCCTCAATGACTAAACTTCTTGTTCCAAGCCAGCATCTCTTCCTGTTTCCATCTTCTGATTGACTTCCTCCTCTATTATTTTCAGTTTTCCAGTCCCAAAAACCTACATGACTTTCTGACTGCATTGTCCATGTATTAATATGAATATATATTTATTAATGTACACATTTCAAGTTGTCAGTAGGGAAATCTGATTGGCCTAGATCATCTTTTCATGTTAGAACACCAAGTTCTCTATAGCCCATTCAGTTATCATCAGAAGAGTGATTATGACCAATTCTATTGTTAATGTGTATGGCATTCATTAACTGAGTCCAGTGGGTAATAATGTGGGATACCAATTGGCTCAATATGGCAGGTGTACATGCATTTGATATTTAGCAGTAGATAAAGCAGGATTATAAAGGGTCTTTTTTGTCATGCTATTGACATTGCTCTTTGATCAGTAACAGTTTGGAACCTCTAATTTTCTAAAACTTCAAAGTTTCATAGTTACAGTAGTTCTTTAAAAATAACACTTTTGGATATGTAAAGAATATGACAAAGTCAAGATACAGGAAGGTAGCAGTGAACAGTTGGATGATCCAGGCTAGTGATGAAGAATAACTCAACTAAAAATGACAGGCACCAATCCCTAATATTTTTTTAAAATATATTTTATTGATTTTTTACAGAGAGGAAGAGAGAGGGATAGAGAGTTAGAAACATCGATGAGAGAGAAACATTGATCAGCTGCCTCTTGCACACCTCCTACTGGGGATGTGCCTGCAACCAAGGTACATGCCCTTGGCCGGAATCAAACCTGGGACCTTTCAGTCCGCAGGCTGACGCTCTATCCACTGAGCTAAACCGGTTAGGGTGGCCAATCCCTAATATTGATGCCAAATTCAAAATATTCACAGAATGTCTTTCTGATTTTAAAATGTTATAGAGGATGAAATGTTCCTTTACTGTATAGAAAAATTACTCAGAGGGAAGCAAACAAGAAAAAATATGAGGAAACAGAGAAAGATATAAGCCAGAATCCAGAAATTGATGAATGGTAACACACACACAAAACAGGAAAAAGAGTAATTATAGGATTTTTATATAAGATATATCATTTTTTAAAATAGGTAAGAGATAGAAGGGACTCCTATTTGTTTAAAAATAATGGCAGGTTTAATCCGACAGAATAATAAAAGCATTTGCAAGTATGAGCAGTGTCATGAATTGGTAGTTCTCTGTGCATAGGTGAAACTAAACTTAGAAATGGGCTAGTGTTGTAAAAATGGTCCTTTACTGTAAAAAATTTCCAAGATGGAGGCATTAAAGAAAAATATCTAACAAATTATAAAAATAATAATAAAACAAATCCACCTATTAAACACTACTCTATGTCAGGTATTATACATAAGTACTGTATTCAGGTTATTATATTTAATCTTTAAACATTTTCAAGGTACATATAATATAACCATATATAGGTAAGAACATTAAGGCTCAAATAAGTTAATACTCTAGTTATTAACCATTTCAATAAGAACAGAAAGGCCTAAGCCTGTAACCTTTATGTTGCATTATAATGCCTCCCTGAAGTATTGTTGAGAGCTGACAGCACCATCAGAAATTGGGAACATGTAACCCTTAAGTTTATAATACTTAACGGAGGGCTGTTAGATATAGGCAGACATAAGCACCACAGGAGTAAGAAACAACATTTTTGATGGTAGCATTTCAGACTTCTGAAAACAGATTTTTTTTTTTTGAGAATAAAGATTTCTAAAAATGGGTAGTACTTCTTTTATTACAAATTATCCAAATAAAGAAATAAAATATAGAAGATCAACTGAAAAAAATTAAATACATGTATGGGAATATTAAATGAGCACAGCTTTGAAAGAATTGCATGGATATTGGCACAAATGGCTTAGAGAGAATACAAATGTAAAAGTGTCATTTATAGTGTCAGGAATACTAAATGACAGCCTGCTAAAAGCCTGTGAAAATGATTCTTCAGAAGGATGATGTATGTGTTGTAACTATGTTAAGAGCAAGAAGATAAAGAAGCAAAGAGCTCTATCACTTGAAGATCTAATGTAAACAAAACAGTAAATGAAATAACATCATTGAACAGAAACTTAATCTCTAGTCTAAAAGTGTTTAAGAAAAAAATAGGCTTAAGAAGGAATGACACCTAAAATAAAGAAGAAACCAAATAGCTGCAGTAAACGAGTTGTTCTTTTTGGAATTATTAAAAAAAAAACTTCAATAAGTGTATGCACACCAATTCATTGTTAAACACTTTGGAGAAATAAATCTTTTTTTCTTTACTTTATTTCAGAACTAAGAAAAGACCATTATATAAATGATAAAAGGTAAATCTAATAAAATGCTGAGATTATTAAATAGATAATTTATTAAATAAATGGTTTATAAACATTTACAAAAGAAAATTATGCTTACTCAGTCACCATAAGTCTACCAACAAAAGTTCACCAGAAATCAAATTTATTACATTTTCAACATACTTTAACAGGTTATAGCTGTTTGTTCTTTACTACATTTTTTTTCTATTTCTTTTCTTGTAAAAAATCCTGATTTTATTTTGTGGAACCATTCCCACTCTACCCTTGGCCATTGTGTGGGTAAGACGTTGTCCTGGCTTTGCCATCTAAAGAATTCCACCTCTCAGGCAAACCAATTGGGTTAGCCAGACAATAAGCCCGGAATTTTCTGGAACCATTTGGAAACAGGAAAGCCCCTTCCACTGGCACTGCTAAACTAGACGAATATGAGTTTGTGACTTTTGTGGCCATTTTGTGTTATGAGGAAAAACTTAACTGAGAATATAACCACCAGAATAGAACTTCTAATCTGAGAGATGAGAAACGACAGAATTCTCCCAACATGGTGTGATTATTAGGAATTTTCAGTTAAATAAAACATAACATGCTTACTTATGCCACTTTGAGTTAGTTGGCACTGAAAAGAGTTATAATTCTGAAATTGGTCCCTCAAAATGAAGTCTTATAACTAAAGTCTTAAACTGTGAATTAAGTTTATTTGCTAAAGAATACAGAATGAGAATTCCCCCACCTTTCATTGAGAAGATATTGATATCTGTTATACAGTGGGAAAAAATTACTTATACTGACATGTTCATGCAAATTTCCTTGGTTTTTCAAAATTTTGGTCCTCTGAGGATAGGCTTTTGGAAATTTCATTGAGAAATGACAGTGTTTTAGAATGTATCAACTACTTTTTGTGGCTTTTTATAAATTTCCCCAAGAAAGAGACTAGCTTCTTCTAAAAAGCCTATCTGAAAACAGAGAAGGAATAAGTGAAACATTCCTCAAAAAAGCATTAAAAATGAGAGTCCTAGGTTAGAAACACATGTTACTAATATCGTATAGGGTAATATAATCATAACCTTTGAATTTTATATTTTATATTAAACAGAAACCTTGCAATTAACATGTAAATTTACAGAATTTATTAATAGGAAATAATGAAGATAAACACAAAACACGTTTGTTAGATCAGAGGTAACAAACTATGTCTCTTGACCAATCTCGTCTTTTCATGAATTTTTAATGTAACACAGCCATACCCATCAATTGACACATCGTTTGTGGATCATTTGAATAGTTGGTGGCATAGATTGTGTGGCCTGTAAAACCTAAACTACTTTTAAAAAACTTTGCCTATCCTTGAGTGGGAACCTCGCTAGAGATGCCGGGTAGTCAAGGCCTTGTTCTTAATATGCTGGACAGCCAAGGCCACTCTAAACATGGGGATCTTAATCAGAATGTCCAAGGACTACTCAGCTGCAAGGCCACAGCAATCTTATGGTACACTGTGCCCTTCTATAACCCAAATGATTGATGTAACTATTGGCATGAGACCTCTTTTGTCTAAGTGGATTAAAGCATATTACTAAGGCTAGAGAGCAGAGATGAAGCTGAGGGCTGATGCTGCTATGATGTATGGCTAAGAGTTCATAGAGAGCTCATATGTAGCTACTATGTGAAGCCAGTGTGAAGAGGAAGGGGTGAAAGAGGCTGGAGAGGTTACTGAGGCTTTCCCTCTAAGAGAGAGCTCAGGTATTGATGCTATGTGAGGTGGTGGGTCCAGAGGCAGCTGCTCAGATAATAGCTGTGGGTACAGAGACTACTACTGCTTTATAGGAAAGATGTATTGGTTTATCAGCTAGTGTGTGGCTGCCTGTATGGGTGGAGAACAGTTTTGTCTAATGGCTTACGGCCACTGGCTCCTACAATACAGACTCATTCTTATGCACCCACAACTTCTCATGGCTTCTCCGTTTACCACCTGGTGTTCAAGAAGGTCCAGCCCCTGGCAGAGGGGCTCGGCCCTGACAGTTAGTGCAATCGGCAGGGTTTGAGATGGAACCTGCCCTGACAGTTGGCATAGTCCAGCAGAATTCAGAAGAATATATGGACTCAGAGCAGCTGCCCTTGCTGCCCTTACACCCTGCCTTAGGTAATTAAATATTTAAATAAAATAATGTTTATTAACAATACCCTATTTTGATAATTTCTAACAGTAGTCTTGATGACAAAACTATTGTTCTTTTTGTGTGTAGACCTGCTTATTTACATAAGTTTACCAAGAGTTGCTAATTGACTATATAAGTCTTAAGTACACAATGTCAAATAACTACTGAGGCTAGACAATTAAGTTCTTACAAGAAATTTTCATTTAAATATGTCATGTACTCTTTAAAGCCTCTACAATTTGTTCTGTCCTGAGGCTTAAAAATTACATGAAAGAAACTCTCTCCACCAGATCTCTCTGACCATATCTGTAGATGGGAGAGACTTCCCTTATTGAATCCACTAGATTTTCTAAAGTTCCTGTCCTGCTTCACCTTCATCACCACCTGGGAGGCTGAGACCCTGGAAATGGGTGTCAAACTAGTTTCCTTGGAGAGAATTGAAGGTGTTGGCTCCATTTATTAAGTGCAATCCTTTTTCATTAATGGTGAGTTTATTATTAAATTGATTTATTAGCCAATGTGACACTCCAGGTGATCTTGATTGTTGCATAATTAATTTGATGAATTATACCATTGTATAGAGGAGGATTAAGTCTTATTACATTTATGTAAGTAGCAATATTGTCATAAGAAGTATGGAAACTGAAGGGAAGTAATTGTTACCCAAATCACTTTTTATCAGACCAACATTTTTGTTTTTTCCTTGAAAAAAAAGATATCCCATTATTTGTTGTACACAGTTGTATATCTTTGCCATTCCTATTTCCAGTATATACTCAGTCACCCATATAAATTACAACTTTACCAAAATTAACTAAACTAACAACTCACCCATATTAACTTTAACTTCTAGCAAAATTAACTACTATTCACAAAGAACACTGGAAGTGAGGTAATTGAAAATTGTCTGTTCTACACAAGCATTTTAGCAAACACAAAGCTCATGAACATACCTAAGGACTACCCATAACTACTCACATTAATTTTTTACCAAAGATATAGGTTTATTTGTTAGATATTATATGTAACATATAAAGTAAGAAGTACAACTTTATATCATGCAAAACTGTACTGTAACCAATGTTTCAGTGATTTATCTTACTTAGGCAATAATACATCTGCAAAGAGTATCTATTGATGAATTCATTTTAATATTATCCAGAGTTTTAAAATTAAAGAAGTATCAGGAAATTATATTTAAGCTGCCATACTACTGAGCAAAATTACTGAAATGTTTTTTTAAAATATGGCTTAATTTAGTGGAAACTATAATTATGCCTTTTTTTTTCTATGCCAGACATAATATAATAGTAGCATTAGTTCATCTGATAACCAGTATAAGTTTGGGAAGTTTAGAATACCTAGTTCTCACAGGAAAAATAAATAAATGCTGGTATTATACATTCCAAACCGAGAAAAATGAGATAAAACATGTTTAACTGGCTTGTTTTTAAATCAAATTATCAAGCCATATGGTTGGTCTAAGGATTCATCTTGATTGACTGGATTTATGTAAAATTGCCACTGAAGTAGCAGTTTCTATAAGAGGGATTTTTAAAAAGCTAGCCACATTGACAGGGTTAAAAGTTCCATTTAAAGAAATTATTCCTGACAATATTATATTTATGTAAACATGTTTATCTTTCCAAACTAGTCAGAACAGAGTTCTTTAAGAGATTTTATAGTCTTTTTTTTTTGTTGTTCTACAAACCCTTGTGTCGAGGGCTGACTTTCAATAGATCACAGCGAGGGAGCTGCTCTGCTATGTACGAAACCCTGACCCAGAAGCAGGTCGTCTACCAATGGTTTAGTGCCAGGTTCCCGAGGAACATGCCTTGTGTGAAGGGTGTGGGGGCGGCCCCCTTTCCGGCTGCACCCCGTTTCCCAGGACGAAGGGCTCTCTGCACCGGACTGGTCCCCATGCACGCGGCGGGGGAACGCCCTCCCCACGGGGGTCGCGACAGAACCGGGGGGGGGGGGGGGACCGGCGATCCAAGGCCAACTGAGGCTCCCGCGGCTCTGCCTTATCATTCCATGAGATTTTATAGTCTTATTTATTAATATCCTTCAGGGAGATAGGAAAATATCTCACACTTAATAAAAGGTAAATGATTTTCTAGTTCTTCAATTTAAGCAATGAATCAAGACAGAAGTAGCAGAATAACTCATAATCCATATCTCAAAGGGCCATCCTCCTTTCTAATAGTCAACACATAGTTTTCTGACTGACATGATATGTAAAGTAAACAAAGCAAAAGGCCAAAAAGAAAAGAAAAAGAAAAAAATGTAGCAAAAACATTTTTGTTATTTGACTGACAGAAAACAGATTTATGTCACATCATTGCTACCACCAGTGGGGAAATATTTATTGATCATTCTCAATCTAAACCAAAATCAAAGTTGACCAAGAACCAGAAACAGAGGGAAGGGAAAAAAAGAGAATCAATAATGATAAAGTTGCCTTCCTGGAGGTGCGGAGGGAGGGGGAGAGAAAGGCTTTTTGAACTTAAAATAGTCTATAAGATGCACTTTTCATTTACAGTTTTATTGGCTTCTACAATTGAATTCTCCTAGGTATCCTGAAGGAACATCCTTGTTTCATAATATAATTTTCAGAGAGTTAAAAAAGAATTATCATGCATTTTTGATTAACCCTCACCTGAGAATATGTTTTATTGATTTTAGAGAGAAAGAAAGGAAGATAGAGAGAAACATCGATGTAAGAGAGAAGCATCAATTGGTGGCCTTCCACACACCCCTTAACCAACAGACCGGAGATTGAACCTGCAACCTGCCCTGACAAGGAATTGAACCCACAACCTTTTAGTATACGAGATGATGCTCCAACCAACTGAAGCACCTGGCCAAGGCTCTCATGCATTTTTTAAAAAGGCTTTTTTGGTATCAGTCATTATTTTAAAACCAGACCAAACATAACCTGTTATTTGCCAACTAAAAAAATAGGAGTGGAATGTCTTATTTTAGGAATTATTATGGAAGATTTATGCAAAGTAAAGCTTTGGTATCTCTGTATTCATTAGGAAATGTTTATAGAGATAAGTACATCAAATATAAACTTTACATATGAGGAAACTGAAACATTGATATATTTTATGTTCTTCAAGAAATTTAACACTAGCATCTTTTGAATAATAATTAATTGCTTTGCTTTCTTACCATTTGGTATTTTAGAATAATGGACAACATCTTAATTTTAGATGATTACAGCAGTAATACATTCAGTAGAATAATTTGAATCTCTTCTCATTTCCTTTTTTAAGTAGACATCCTATACAATACCTAGTATCCATGTTTTTGAAAACCAAAAGAGTGTACCTTTTAATCCCATATAATAAAAGAGAAACATGCAAATTAACCGTCCTTCTGCTATGCTCAAGCCACGACCACAAGCCATGTCCACCAGCCAATCAGGAGTGAGTATGTAAATTAACCCAACTAAGATGGCGGCGGCCACAGAGTTGGAGCAAGCAGGAGGCTTGGGTGACCCCAGCGATGGAGGAAACCCAAGCCTTCCCGCCTGCTCTGGCCACCCTTCGCTCCGCTCAAGGCTACAAAGTTTCAATTATAGAAGATAAATAAATCCCAGAAAAAAAAAAGAAAGAAAAAAAGCAAAGACTGGGAGCTTGGGTAGCCGGGGGGCATGACCAGCCTGAAAACGGCCATCAGCCCCTCACCCAGGCTGGCCAGGCATCCCAGTAGGGACCCCCACCTTGAAGGGGGTGTTGTCAGCCTGAGAACAGCCCTCAGACCCAGGCTGGCCACACCCCCATGGGGTGAGGGTCCCTGCTGGGGGGCTTGGACAGCCTGAAAAAAGCCCTCAGCCACTCACCCAGGCTGTCCAGGCACCCCAGCGGGACCCCTACCCTGATCCAGGACACCCTTCAGGGCAAACTAGCCAGCCCCTACCCGTGCACCAGGCCTCTATCCTATATAATAAAAGGGTAATATGCAAATTGACCCTAACAGCAGAACCACTGGGAATGACTGGTCACTATGACACACACTGACCACCAGGGGGCGGACGCTCAATGCAGGAGCTGTCCCCTGGTGGTCAGTGCTCTCCCACAGGGGGAGCTCTGCTCAGCCACAAGCCAGGCTGATGGCTGCCAGCACAGCCGTGGTGGCGGGAGCCTCTCCTGCCTCCTCAGCAGCCCTAAGGATGTCCTACTGCAGCTTAGGCCTGCTCCCCGCTGGCAAGTGGACATCCCCCGAGGGCTCCCTGGCTGCCAGAAGGATGTCTGACTGCCAGCTTAGGCCGGATACCCCAGAGAGCGGCCTAAGCCAGCAGGTGGACATCCCTCGAGGGGTCCCAGACTGCGAGAGGGCACAGGCTGGGTTAAAGAGACACCCCCCCCCCCCGAGTGCACAAATTTTTGTTCACCGGGCCTCTAGTTTAATAATAAAGTAGTTTGCTTGATCTACTCATAAACTATCTATAATAATAAAAGCATAATATGCTAATTAAACTGGAAGGCCCAATAGAGAAATGACCGTCCAGACAACTTTCTGGATGAAGCCGCGGCTGTGAAGGCCAAGCTCCTTGCACTAATTTCATGCATTGACCCTCTAGTCTAATTATAGATATACTAGTCTATTTATGCAAACATACCTTAACTTACTTTCTACAAGTACATTTTAAAGACTGCTAATTCTATAAAGAAGTCTTTAAAAAAATATAACAGCCCTGGCTGGGTGGCTCAATTGGTTGGAGCATTGTCCTGTACACCAAAAGGTTGCAGGTTTGATTCCAGTCAAGGCACATACCTAGGTTGAAGGTTTGATCCTCTCTTCCTCTCTCTCTGAAAATCAATAAAAAAAAGTCCTCCAGTGAGAAATAAATAAATAAATACATAATAAAAAATATAACAAATTGTCCACGACCTTTTCAACACTTGTGATTGTCTTGTTGATAATAGCCATTCTAACAGGGGTGAAGTGGTATCTCTTTGTAGTTTTAATTTGCATTTCTGTAACAGCTAGTGAAGTTGAGCCTCTTTTCCTATATCTGTTGCCCATTTGTATGTCTTCTTGGGAGAACTGTCTGTTCAGGTCCTCCGATCATTTTTAAATTGGATTGTTTCAGCGGTTCTCAACCTGTGGGTCACGACCCCTTTGGCAGTTGAATGACCCTTTCACAGGGGTCGCCTAAGACCATCCTGCATATCAGATATTTACATTATGATTCATAACAGTAGCAACATTACAGTTATGAAGTAGCAAGGAAAATAATTTTATGGTTGGGTCACAACATAAGGAACTGTATTTAAAGGGCCAGAAGATTGAGAACCACTGGATTGGTGTTGAGTTATATGAGTTCTTTATATATTTTGGATATCTACCTCTTCTTAGAGCTGTTCTTGGCAAATATTTTCTCCCATTCAACCAGTGGCCTTTTGTTTTGTTTTGTTTTATTGGTTGCTGTGCAGAAGTTTTCTTTTTTTAGTTTCTATATTCCCATTCATTTATTTTTGCCTTTACTTGCCTTGACTTTGGGGTCAAATTTATAAAATTTCTCTAAGACCAATGTCTGTAAGTTTAGTTCTTATGTTTTCTTTTGTGTAATTTTTTTGGGGGGGGTATATTTAGATCTTTGATCCATTTTTAGTTAATTTTTGTATATAGAGACAAGCAGTAATATAGTTTCATTCTTTTTCATGTGTCTTTTCAATATTCCCAGCACCATATATTGAAGAGGCTTTCGTTTATATATTGTATGTTTTTTGCTTCTTTACCAAAAATTATTTGCCCACATACATTTAGTTTCAGTTCTGGGCTCTCAATTCTGTTCCATTGGTCTGTGTGTCTGTTTTTCATGTAGTTTTGATTATTAACACTTTGTAGTATAATCGAAAGTCAAGGAGTGTGATACATCTGGCTTCATCTTTTTTTGTCAGGATTTCCTTGCTCTATTCAAGGTCTTTTGTGGATCCATACAAATCTGATGATTGTGTGCGTGTGTGCGTGTGCGTGTGTGTGTGTGTGTGTGTGTGTGTGTGTGTGTGTGGTGTTTCTTTAAAAGATAACATTGAGATTTTGATGATGTTTGCATTAAATCTGTATATTACTTGGTAATATGGACATTTAACTATGTTGATCCTTCCAGTCCAAGATCTTTCCATTTCATTGTACCTCTTTCAATGTTGTTTAATAATGCTTTCTAGTTTTCAGTATATAGGTCATTCACATCCTTTGTTAAGTTTATTCCTAGGTATTTTATTCGTTTTGTTGAATGTTACCATAAAGACTTTACTTAGTGAATCAATTTCTATTTTGGTATGTAAAGCTTAAATTATTAGATGCTCAACCTTTTATTTATCTGATACAAAGATCAACATAAAAATCTCTAAAAACATTCAAATATGCATCAAAAATCTCTACAAGTGCTTTTGAATATTTTCACAATAGTATACAGGAAAAGCAAGATTTATATTAAAGAAAGGGAAAATGTTTTCTGCATCCTTAAATACTTTGAAAGCATTGTAACATGAGAAGAATAAATTCAGAAAAAAAATATTTTATTATCAAATTTTAAGGGTCAGCCCTGAATCGATAGCTCAGTCGGTTGGAGCATTATTCAATACACCAAAATGGTTGTGGGTTCGATTCCCGGTAAGAGCATGTACCTAGGTTGCAGATCTGATCCCTCTCTCCCTCCTTCCCTTCCATTCTCTTTAAATAATCAATGGGAAAAATATCCTCTGGTGATGATTAACAAAAAACAAAACAACAACAACAACAACAACAACAACAAACCTGTGCTTTAGCGACCTTTGCTTTTTTTTCTTCTTCTAATTCTTTTTCTTTGTTTTCAAATGCTATTTATTTGGGATAGAAAAATTTTGTTAAAGTTTGGGGTGCTATACTGTACTGAGCTTTGTCTATGAATATCATGCATGACATGAACTCTGTAAGAGATGGAGTTTGATTGGTACATTTAATGCTGGTAAGAACTGTCAGGGCTATTCTTACTCACTTGACCAGTCCTAATGGTGAACAACATAATTAAGGTTCTAGATGACTGACAACATTTATGAGTGCAGTTAGAAATATTTTTTTTATTGGCTATGGGCCAAAGGGTAGCCTCTCAGACATTTTCGACCTTCTTCAAGAAATCTGCTATACCACTCTGACTACACCCGATCTCCTCTTTCAATAAATCATATGAAAATCCGGTTATTGTTGAGATAATAAAATGTAAAATCTAGGAACTTCTAACTACTCTATAACTATAATTATGAGCATTATCATATACATTTTATATATCAATTACTTCTTGAATCAGATGTATCAGAGAATATAAAATACTGTTTTAAAGATTTTCTAGTGACCATTTCCCCTATTAATATGTCAGATTTGATTTATTAATATTGTGAATTCAATATAAATTTCATCTGTGACTTACATTTCTTTCATGGTGAGGACAACAATTACATTTCTCAGAAAACTGGGTTTCTTTTTAATTCTTTCTTTTTACCTCATGTGTAAAAATTATAATGAAGATACATGGTATTGTATTTCCTGTGTCATCCCCTGGCTTATGTCAGGTTTTTGTTGTTGTTTTTTTGGAGTATCCAGGGTATTTCAAAATTTGAGAGAACCAAATGCTTTAATAACAACCCCACAAACATGGGGTCTATGGAGAGCAGGGGAGGGCCCCACGAAAACAGTCCAGTCTCTGAAGTTTCATTCAGGTGGGGGCTGAGGGGTGGACCCAAGCCAAGGCTGCCTCTCCTCTTGATGCCCAGGTCACTCCAGGCCATCCTTCAAGCTCAGCAGGTATTGTGGATAAGATGCTACTGAAGGTCATGGAGATGCCGGATACCCTCCTGATGTGAATCCCATGCAGAGAACCCATCAGCAGTTTGCATCCCTCCATCATCCACTGGACCAAGTCCTCTCACCTTACACAAAAAACATGTAAGGTTTCTGGCACCATTCCTCCATGTAGCTCAAGCATGTTAAACTTGCGGCCCGCGGGCCACATGCCTCATTTATTTGGCCCAGGTTAGCCTTTGAGTTTGACATGCTTGATAGCTGTTTGCATACAGCCTCAGGCCACTCACAATTTTAAAAAAATATATTGACTTGACTCTTGTCTTTTTGAAATACTGTTTGTTAGTGGATGGCACACAGCATATGAATCTTAAGAGAAAACTGAAGACCATCCTAGCCCCGCCCTGTCAACCCTGGCTGTGGCTAGATGAAGAGGCTGGGGTCCCACCATCACTGCTAGTGCTGCTGCTGCTGCTGTGGTTGCTGGGGGAGCCCTCAGGGCCACACTAGTGGACTGGGCTGGGGGTGGGCTGTGCTTTACTCTGGGCCAAGTAGGGGCATGGGGTCCTTGCTTCTAGGCTGGCTGGGGAGTGGGCATCCTTTCTTCTAGGCTGGGAGGGCGGCTGGCAGTGTTTATACTCTTCAATCCTGATGCCTGAACCTCTTTGGTTGGGCAAAGGCTGATGTTGGGTTCAGGGGAGGGGTAGCGCCCTACACTTATAGTGTGGCCTTAATCTTGGTTTTCATGGTATCTAGAATCTGATACGTGTCCATGACATTGTTACATTTTCTTCCTGTTACTGACTCCTATATCTTGTGCTACTTAAATCTCATGCTCTTCATTATTTTTGTTACCTGGGGGTCCATGTCACCCCAGGGCAGCTTGCTGTACAGCCTCAGTCCTTCCTCCTGGCCCATGTTGAGCCAGTGGTCCTTTATTTTATCTTCCAGGATTGTCCTTTGGCTGGAGTTGAAGGTCATTAATTTTGTTAGAAGTTTTTGACATTCTAGGAACAGAAAGTATAGTACAAGGAAGTTTCCACTCAATGTCTGCTTCTTCACGTCCTCAAAGTTCTTCCCTTCACATGGCAGTTCCCTCATCGTCATCCTGTAAATAATTACCCCCAGGCTGCAGACATCAATGTTCAGCCCATCATCGGGTTTGAGCTGCAAGAACTCTGGAGACGGTGCCACAGAAGGTGCTAAGTTTCTTGCCTGCAAACTCCCTACCAGAGCCAAAATCTGCTGGCTTAATATTCATCTCACTATCTTAAGGCTGTTCTCTGGCTTCCGGTCTCTATGGATGATGACCCTCTGGTGGCAGTGCTGTACTGCTGCTGTCACCTGAAGGAGCATGGCTCAGGCCACCTCCTTGGTCATTCATCTGAATTTATCTAAGTAATCATATAAGGCCCCTCCAATCATGGGCTCCAGGAAGAGATAGTTTGTTCTGGGTGGTAATCACTTCAGCTAACTTTATTATGTTTGTAATTTAAGCCCTTTAGACAGTAGACTTCTCAAGAGACTCTAGAGGAGCCCTACCTCTTCATATACACAGCTATCTCTGCTAGTCAAATTGTGCCAGGCAAATCTCACCTTGGCAAAGGCTCCCTTGCCAATGGCGTTCAGGAGTATGTATCACCAATATGGAGCTCCACTGGCAGAGAGTGCTAAAAAGTCATTAGACATGCTAACTCAAAAATAAAAACAAAACAAATATTAAGAAAAAGAAAAAAGAAACCAGAATGAAAAAATCAAAATAAAAAATAAAAACACAATGGAGGCAAGAGCATACAGTGGAGTAGACAGTCTCTTGAATAAATGGTGTTGGGAAAATGGGACAGATTCATGCAAAAGAATGAGACTAGATCACCAACTTACACCATACACAAGAATAAACTCAAAATGGATAAAAGATCTAAATGTAAGTCGTGAAACCATAAAAATTTAGAAGGAACAATAGAAAAATGTCAGACATATCTTGTAGCAATGTGTTTATGGATACAGCTCCTATGGCAACGGAAACTAAGGAGAAAATAAACAAATGGGACTACATCAAAATGAAAAGCTTCTGCCCAGCAGGAACCACCAACAAAGTAAAAAGAAAACCCCCTGCCTGGGAGAACATATTTGCCAATGATGCATCCAATAAGGGATTCATTTCCAAAATATATAGAGAACTCATACAACTTAACAAAAGGAAGACTAACAATCCAATCAAAGTGGGCAAAGAACCTAAATAGACACTTCTCCAAAGTGGACATACAGAAGGACAAGAGACATATTAGAAAAATGCTCAAAGTCACTAATCATCTGAGAGATGAAAATCAAAATGACAATGAGGTATCACCTTATACCTGTCAGAATGGCTATTATCAACAAACCAACAAATGACGTGTGCTGGCTAGGATGTAGAGAAAAGGGAACCCTAATACACTGCTGGTGGAAATGCAGACTATAGAAGTGACGTGTCATTCCAATCACTATGGCACCTTATGAGGTCAGAGAAAGAAAGGACCAATCAGTTAGGGATAAACCGCAGTAATTTTTCTCACTTTTTGATCTCATAACCTTTTGTCTCTGATGAAAAAATATTAAAACCCTAAAGAGCTTTTTGTTTATGTGGGGTATTAAATATTGATATTTACTTTATTAAAAATGAAGATTTGTAAGATGCCCTCAAAAATAAATTTTTTAAAAATGTAAAGTTTGATTATTCTCATGTGCTAGGTCTCAGTTAAAAAATCACCTGCTTTTCTGATCCACTAATTCCTACCTACCTCACCCAGCCCTTCAAGTTTGTCATCTTCATAGTACTGACCACAGTGTATCGGATTTTTGTTTATTGTTTTCCTTCCCATGAAGGGATGAGCATGACTATATTGTTCCCTGTGTCTAGCACAGTGAGTGGCAATGAAATAAATGTTTAATACATATTTGTTCACTGGATTAATAGAAGAGTTTGTGCTGGGTGGGGGGGGGGGGTAGAAACTATGGCAAGCTACTTATTTAACCAAAGTGATTCATAAAAGGTATTTTAAAAATGCATGTTCTGTCTTCACCCAGCTTTTGGATCATATAAAATAGGGAAGAGGAGGGCTGAAGTCTGGGTTTCTAGGTATGTGGGCCTTTGGTAGGGCTGAGAAAAGGCCAACTGGTAGGAGCTTTGAATAAAGATTAAAGAAGATGATTTGTCCCTCCAGTGAGACTTTCCAAAGGATGCAATGAATTTAGATTTGCAATGAAGCTGCAAGGTATTTTTACACTTTGTTTTTTGAAAGTTTATTTTTTTAGAGAGAGAGGTAAGTAGACAGAGAAAAACCTTGATTTGTTGTACTACTTATTTATGCATTCATTGGTTGATTCTTTATTTTTCAATTTTTATATTAAATTTAATTTTTTCCATCACCTTTTATCCCCTCTATGCCCTCTACCACCTCCATCCACCCCCCTCTACCCCTGCAATTGCCACACTGT
>NW_005871402.1:1101081-1136921 GCF_000147115.1 Myotis lucifugus | reverse complement strand
AGTGTGGGCACAAACAGGTAGTTGGACACATACACTCTAGAGGCCCAATGCACAAAATTCGTGTAGTGGGTGGGGGTGCCCCTCAGCCCAACCTGAACTCTCTCCAATCTGGTACCGCTTGGGGGATGTCTAACTGCCGGTTTGGCCCGATTGGGCCTAAACCGGCAGTTGAACATCCCTCTCACAATCTGGGACTGCTGGCTACCAACTCCTCGCCTGCCTGCCTGTCTGATTGCCCCAACCACTTCTACCTGCCAGCCTGATCACCCTCTCCCCTTCCAGCCTAATCAACACCTAACTTCTTCCCTGCCAGGCTGATTGTCTCCAACTTCCCTTCCCTGCTGGCCTGGTTGCCCCTAACTGCCTTCCCCTGCAGGCCTGGTCTCCACCAACTGCCCTCCCCTGAAGGCCTGGTCACACCCAGCTGCCTTCCCCTGCTGTCCTGGTGCCCCTAACTGCCCTGCCCTGCTGGCCGATGGCCCATAACTGCCCTCCCCTGCCAGCCATCTTGTGGTGGCCATATTTTGACGACATGGAGGTGGCCATCTTGTGACAACACGGGCACAGCCATCTTGTGTGAGGGCATGACGGTCAATTTGCATATTACCTCTTTATTATATAGGATAGATATGCTATAGCCCATGGACACAGACAACAGTGTGGAGAAGGCTTGGGAAGGGCGGGTGCAGGGAGAAGGTGGTCAATGGGGTAACTAAACAAAGGGGACATCTATAATACTTTCAACAATAAAGATAAATTTTAAAAAAATAAGGAAAAAAAGAGTAAAAAAAAATTTAAAAAAAAAAACACAAAAAATGAGAAATCACGCAAATTAGCCAAAGTCCAATATGTCATCACAAATCAGCTTCTGAGGCTATAAGACAGACAAAAACCGCAGCCCAGCCAGAACCTCCTATAGAAGTGGTTTGTCATTCCAATCACTATGACACCTTATGAGGTCAGAGAAAGAAAGGGACCAATCACGGTTAGGGATAAAAACCAGTAATTTTCTCACTTTTTGATCTCATAACCTTTTGTCTCTGATGAAAAAATATTAAAAACCCTGAAGAGCTTTTTGTTTATGTGGGGTATTAAATATTGATATTTACTTTATTAAAAATGAAGATTTGTAAGATGCCCTCAAAAATAAATTTTTTAAAAATGTAAAGTTTGATTATTCTCATGTGCCAGGTCTCAGTTAAAAAATCACCTGCTTTTCTGATCCACTAATTCCTACCTACGTCACCCAGCCCATCAACTTTGTCATCTTCATAGTACTGACCACAGTGTATCGAATTCTGGTTTATTGTTTTCCTTCCCATGAAGGGAAGAGCATGACTATATTGTTCCCTGTGTCTAGCACAGTGAGTGGCAATGAAATAAATGTTTAATACATATTTGTTCATTGGATTAATAGAAGAGTTTGGGCCGGGGGGCGGGGGGGGGGGTAGAAAATATGGCCAGCTACTTATTTAACCAAAGTGATTCATAAAAGGTATTTTAAAAATGCATGTTCTGTCCTCACCCAGCCTTTGGATCATATAAAATAGGGAAGAGGAGGGCTGAAGTCTGGGTTTCTAGGTATGTGGGCCTTTGGTAGGGCTGAGAAAAGGCCAACTGGTAAGAGCTTTGCATAAAGATTAAAGAAGATGATTTGTCCCTCCAGTGAGACTTTCCAAAGGATGCAATGAATTTAGATTTGCAATGAAGCTGCAAGGTATTTTTACACTTTGTTTTTTGAAAGTTTATTTTTTTAGAGAGAGAGAGGTAAGTAGACAGAGAAAAACCTTGATTTATTGTTCTACTTATTTATGCATTCATTGGTTGATTCTTTTTTTTTAATTTTTAAATTAAATTTAATTTTTTCCATCAACTTTTATCCCCTCTATGCCCTCTACCACCTACATCCACCCCCTCTACCCCTGCAATTGCCACACTGTTTTTAATGTCCATGAATTCTCTCTCTTTTTTCTTTTTTGCTCACTCCCTGCTGGGGTCCAATCCCAGCAGGTCCAGGGGTCCCCAAAGGTGTGGACGGAGTCGGCGAAGAAGGAATGACATGAAGACAGCCTTCAGTTGGTCAGCAGCCTAGTCAGGACCTATAGCCAGGATCTCCAGCCAAAGTTCTGGTCGGAGTTCTGGTCAGGAACTGATGAGGATCTGACGTTTATTGTCTTATTACATCCGTATTTATACCAGCCGATTTCAATCCTGTAAGGTGTTTCTCATCTCCATTCCAGGGAGTAAAGACCATGTAGCTTAATTACCCGCCTGGCACCCAATTAAGGGGTTGTATCCCCTCCCTAACCTCAGGGAAAGATCCCCACCTGGGGAAACAACCTTTCTCGGAGAGGTGACCTTGGTTAAAACACATGGCGCTAAAGGGAGCAAACATATTAACTTGGATGGGCCCGCCTCCGGCAACTCCCTTTACCCCCCCCCCCCTTGCCACCCTTACCCCCGGACCAAGATGTCTGCCTGCTCTCTTTCTATGAATCTGTTTCTATTTTTCTTGATAGTTCAGTTGTTCATTAAATTCCACATCTGAGTGGAATCATATGGCACTTGTTTTTATCTGACTGGCTTATTTCACTTAGCATAATATTCTCCAGGTCTATCCATGCTTTTCCAAAGGGTAAAGTTTTCTCTCTTTTTTTAGCACTGTAGTATTCCATTGTGTAAATGTACCACAGCTTTTTTATTCACTTATCTACTAATGGACACTTAGGCTGTTTCCAGACCTTGCATATGTAAATAGCCCTGCAATGAAAATAGGGGTACATATATACTTTTCAATTAGTGTTTTGGGTTTTTTGAACAAATTCTCAGAAGAGGAATCATTGGGTCATAAGGCAGTTCCATTTTTAATTTTTTTTAGATAACTCCATAATGCTTTCCACAGTGGCTGTACCAATCTGCATTCCCACCAGCAGTGAACAAGTGATCCCTTTTCTCCATATCCTCACTTGTCATTTGTTGATTTATTGATGATATCCATTCTGACAGGTGTAAGGTGACAGCTCATTGTGGTTTTAATTTGTATTTATCTGATGATTAGTGACATTCTTTCATATGTCTATTAGCCATCTGTATGTATCTCTTCAGATCTTTTGCCCATTTTTTTACTTAGTCTTTTAGTTTTTTGTTGTTGAGTTATAAAAGTTCTTCATACATTTTATATATTAACCCCCTTATCAGATGTAGAATTGGCTAATAGGTTCTCTCAGTAAGTGGTTTGTCTTTTCATTTTGTTTCTGGTTTCCTTTGCTGTGCAAAAACTCTTTTTTAGTTTGATGAAATTTTGTTTGTTTGCTTGTTTCCCTTACCTGAGGAAATATATCAGAAAAAAATATTGCTATGAGAAATTGGACAGATTTTACTGCCTTTGTTTTCTTCTAGGATATTTATGGTTTGAGTATGACATTTAAGTCTTGAATCCATTTCCAGTTTATTTTTGGGTGCAGTGTAAAGGTAGTCTAGATTCTATTATTTGCATGTATCTGTCCAAATAACCCAACACCATTTATTGAATAGATTATCTTTAGTCCAAAGTATGTTTTTGCCTTCGTTGTCAAATATTAAATTTGACTATAAAGGCTTGGATTTATTTCTGGCTTCCCTATTCTGTTCCATTGTCCTATATGCCTGTTTTTATGCTAGTACCATGCTGTTTTGAATACTATGGTCTTGTAATATAGTTTTATATCAGATAGGGTGATTTCTACAACTTTGTATTTCTTTCTCAAGAACACTGTTGCTATTCAGAATCTTTTGTGGTTCCATCGAAATTTTTGAAACACTTGTTCCAGTTCTGTGAAAAATTCCATTGATATATTGATAGGAATTGTGTTGAATCTCTAGACTTGGGTAGTATAGACATTTTAATGATGTTAATTCTTCCTATCTATGAACAAGGTATATGATTCCCCTTATTTATATCTTCCTCAATTTCTTCTTCAGTGTTTTATAATTTTCTGAGTACAGGTCTTTTACATCCCTGTTTAAATTTATTCCTAGGTGTTGTATTCTTTTTGAAGTATTGTGAATAAGATTTATTTATTTATTTTTATTTATTTATTTTTTAGTTTCCCTTTCTCTTTTTATTTCATTATTGGTGTCTGAAAAATTAAACTGATTTTGGGATTTTTATTTTGTATCCTGCTACTTTACTGAATTCATTTATCAGTTTAGTAGTTTCTTTGGTGGAATATTTAGGGTTCTCTATATACAGTATCTTTGGTGGAATATTTAGGGTTCTCTATATACAGTATCATGTCATCTGCAAATAATGATGGTTTTACTTTTTTTCCTTTCCAATTTAAGTGCCTTTTAATTTCTTTTTTTTTTTGAGTCCTGTTGTTGAATGAGAGTGGTGAAAGTGGACATCTCTATTTTATTTCTATTCTTAAGGGGAACACTTGTAGTTTTTGTCCATTGGTTATGATATTAGCTGTGGGTTTTTCATAGGTGGTCTTCCTTACATTGAGGTATTTTCCCTCTATTCCCACTTCGTTAAGAGTTTTTATCATAAATGAATGCTGTATTTTATCAAATGCTTTTTCTGCATATGTTGATATGATCATGTTTTTTTTATTCTTCAATTTGTTTAGGTAGTGTATGTTTAGGTAGTTTATGGTTTTGCAGACATTGTACAAATATTACATCCCCAGAATAAATCCGACTTGATCATGGTGTATGATTTTTTAAGTAAATTGCTGGATTTAATTTTCAAATATTTTGTTGAGAAATGTAGCATCAATGTTCATCAGATATATTGGTCTATAATTTCCTTTATTTATTAGGACTTTATTTGGTGCTAGACTTCGGATAATGCTTGCTGTGTAAAATGAGCTTGGGAGTCTTCCCTCTTCTTGAATTTTTTGAAATAGTTTAAGAAAGATAAGTGTTAGTTCTTCTTTGAATGTTTGATAAAATTCACCTGAAAAGCCCAGGACTTTTGTTTGTTGAAAGTTTTTTGATTACTGCTTTAATAGCACTAGTTGTAATCTGTCTATTCAGATTATCCAATTCTTCATGATTTTATTTTGGAAGGATGTATATTTATAGGAATTTATCCATTTTTTTCCAGATTGCCCAATTTTTTGGAATATAGTTGTTTATAATATTTTCTTACAATCCTTTGTATTTCTTTAGTGTGGTTGTCACACACCCTCTTTCATTTCTGATTTTATTTATTTGAGTTCTGTCTCTCCTTTTTTTTTCATGATAAGTCTGGTTAAAGGCTTTTCTATCTTGTTTATATTTTCAAAGAACCACTTCTTAGTTTCATTGAACTTTTATATTTTTAAAACTCTACTTGATCTATTTCTGCTCTGATCTTTAGTATTTACTTCCTTTTATTCACTCTGGACTTTGCTTGTTCTTTTTCTAATTTCTTTAAGTATAAAGTTGGATTTTTTATTTGAGCTTCTCCTTGTTTCTTGAGATAGGCATGGAATGCTATGAATTTCTCTCTTAGGACTGCTTCCCCTGTGTCCCACAGATTTTGGGATGTTGAGTTCTCATTTTCAAAAATTTTAAGGCATATGTTGATTTCTTCCTTGATCTCATTGATAATCCATTCATTGTTTAGTAACATGTTATTTAGCATCCATGTGTTTGCATGCTTTTCAGTTTCCTATTTGTGGTTTATTTCAAGTTTCATAGCATTATGGTAAAAAAAGATACTTGATATGATTTTAATCTTCTTAAATTTATTGAGACTTGTTTTGTGTTCCAACATGTGATGTATCCTATAAAACATTTCATGTGCACTTGAAAAAAATGTGTATTCTGCTGCCCTGGGGTGGAATTCTGTAAAGTTGTAAATTAAATCCATTTGATCTAGTGTATCATTAAGGCCTCCATCTCCTTATTGATTTTCTGTCTGGAAGATCTATCCATTGATGTCAATGGGTGTTAAAATTCCCTACTATAACCATGTTACTTGTCAATCTTTCCTTTTATTTCTATCAAAATTTGCTTTACATATTTAGTTGCTCCTATATTGTGTGCATACATATTTACAAGGGTTATATCCTCTTGTTTGATTGTTCCTTTTATCATTATGTAGTGACCTTCTTTGTCTTTTACTATATCCTTGGTTTTAAGGACTATTTTGTTAGCTATAAGTATTATTAACCAAGCTTTTTTTCATCCTTTATAGTTTCATGAAATAAATTATTCCATCCCTTTACTTTTAGTCTGTGTGTATCTTTCATTCTGAGGTGGGTCTCTTGAAGACAACATATACATGGGACTTGTTTTTTATCCATTCAGGTACCTTATGTCCTTAATTGGAGCATTTAAGCCATTTACATTAAAGTAATTATTGCTAGATACACATTTATTGGCATTTTATTTTCTTAAGTGTGTTCCTCTGTTTTTGTTTTTTTCTTCCACTTCTTAAGGCAAGCCATTTACCATTTCTTGTAATTATGGTTTGGTGGTAACAAATTCCTTTAGCTTTTTCTTGTCTGGAAAACTCTTTATCCTTCAATTTTTTTAAATGATAGCTTTGCTGGATAAGGTATTCTTGGTTGTAAGTCCTTTTTTCCCCATCACTTAATATGTCATGCCAACCCCTTCTAGCCCAAAATGTTTCTGTTGAGGAATTATCTGACAGTCTTATGGGAGCTCCGTTGTAGGTGATTTTGTCTTGCAACTTTTAAGACTCTCTCTTTGTCTTTAGCTTTTGGCATTTAAATTATGATGTGTCTTTGCATCCACCTTGTTTAAGACTCTCTGCACTTCCTAGGTTTGTATGTATTTTTCCTTCATCAGCTTAGGGAAGTTTTCAGACATTATTTCTTCATAAAGTTTCTCAATCTCTTGTTCGCTCTCTTATTCTGTTGGTACCCCTGTTATGTAGAAGTTGTTAGCTTTCCCAGAGGTCCTTTAAACTATTCTCACATATAAAAGTCTTTTTTTTTTCTTTTTGCTGCTCTGATTGGGTGATTTTTTTCTACCTTGTCTTCCAAATTACTGATTCAGTTCTCTGCTTAATCAAGCCAACTTTTTATTCCTTCCAATGTATTGTTTACTTCAGATATGGCATTTTCCATTTCTAACTGGTCTTTTTTTATGGTTACTATATCTTTTTTCATGCTGTTGAGCACCCTTATAATCATTATTCTGAACTCTATCTGATAAATTGCTTATCTCCATTTCATTTAGCTCTTCTTCTGGGGAATTCTCTTGTTCTTTCATTTGGGGCCTGTTTCTTTCTCTCCCCATTTTGGCTGCCTACTTATGTTTGTTTTTATGTATTATGTAGATCTGCTATTATTCCCAGTCTTGGTAGGGTAGTCTTGTGTATTACTTGGCCTATGGGACCCAGTGGCACAGTCTCCCTGATCACCAGAACTGGATGCTCTAAGAATGTCCCTTGTGCTCAATGTGTGGGCCTTCCTTTTGTAATGAAATCTTAATTGTTATTGGCACATTCATGCATGGGCTCAACCCTCAGGCTGGCTGACAGTGAGGCTTAGCCCTCAAAAACAGTGTGCAGACTGCTGTGCAGGTGCTGACCACACAAAACAGAATTTGCCTCAGCAACCTTTGGTGACTGCCATATCTGCCTGTGGATATGCTGTGTGTTAAGCTTATTGAATCCTTCTCTACTGTCTGAAGATGGCCACTGGGTGTCCTTGTCTGGGCCTCTTCGGAGGGACTCTGGTGCAGGCCAATGTCATTCACAGTCAGTACTTGGTCCTTAGGAACCTGCTTGGAGCTATCAGTGATCCATAGCTTGTGGCATCCTCTACTGGGCATGTGGAAAGGACCAAGCTGCACACTGAGTTCTGCTTCTACCAGCCCTGGGCCCAGGAGAAGGTCCAGCAAAAACTCAAATCACCCAGGGACCCACCTTTGTCCCTCCATCTGCAGACTATCGATTAGTCTCAATCATTTAATGGGCCTCCAGCTGTAGGCAAGGTTTAATCTCCACAGATTGGGGTGAGATGGATTCCAAAGGGTGTGGCTAATGGAAGAGGGAGAGAGAGAGAAACATCGATGATGAGAAAGAATCATTGATCAACTGCCTCCTGCATGCCCCCTACTGGGGACGGAGCCTATAACCGGGACAAGGGACCTTGACTGGACTTGAACCTGTGACATTTCAGTCTGCAGGCTGATGCTCTCTATCCACTGAGCCAAACCAGCTAGGGCTGTATCTCCTTTTTAAAAATTTAAATTGCAGAAATGCTTGGCTAATTCAATTATAAAATAAAGAACAAACATTTGTCAACTATTTATGTCTTCATTAACTATTTGTTGAGCGCTAGCTAGCAATTCTCACAGACTAGGTATTGGGGTATCTAGATGATAGTCATCACAATTCTCCAGAACCTCAGAGTCTGTAGAAAGCAGACATATGCTGAAATTATCTTTATGGCAAATTATGTGAGAGTTGTTCAACAGAGAAGAGAAGCAAATGATTGGCAGAGAGCAAGAGATTTCATAAACATTGAACCATTCCATTTTTGAAATTTAGTTGGTAAAATAAGAAGTACATATAAAGTTAAAAAAAGAAGTACAGGGCTCCATATAATAAGTGCAAGCTAAGTACCATGCCCAATAGATTCTTCATAAGTTTAGTAGCAGTACTTTTCATTTATCCAAGTTAATAATAGGCATTACAAGGAGGAAATGGAACTTGACAAGGCAAAGAGTAGGGAGGGAATTCAAACTAAGACAGCAGGCTCTGTGTAAAGCAAGCTGACTTGAACCCATCACTGACCCTCCCATGCAGATTTTGTTTTGCTACAGTAAGTGTTTGTAGCAGGTTTTCCACTGAACTGTGTGCTAGTCATAGCCATGCTGGAAAATAAGCAATAAGCTGGGCATCAGGAAATTCTCTTTCAGGTGCAGTGGTTGACATTATTATGTGTTTGGCATTTGCAGAAGAAATTTAACCTAGTTTCTTGATCTATGAGATGAGGATAAATAATATTGAGTATGCCTGTGTTGCTTACAGGATTGCCATGTACATTAAATCTATATATATAAAAGCCTAAGCAACCCTTACCACCCATTCGGTCAACCAGTCGCTATGATGTGCACTGACCACCAGGGGGCAGATGCTCAATAGCAGAGCTGCCCCCTGGTGGTCAGTGCACCAACTTCCCATGGCCAGCCAATCTCCCCTGGTCCCTCCTCCAAGCCTTGAGGGCCAGGCTGAGGGCCCCCACCCATGCACGAATTTGTGCACCAGCCTCCAGTTAGATAATAGACTTGAAAAATCTGTGTACAATTAGTGCCTACATTTGTGTGTGTGTGTATGTGTTTGTGTGTGTGTGTGTATGTAAAGTAACTTTGGGCTATGTAGAGATAATCAGAAAATGCAAAGTGGCTCATGCCATCTTTTTCCCAACTATGTAGTCACTTTCTCTCTTGCTTTGTAACTGTTAAAATGTATCATAAATACTGAACAATATAGGGGTTTATTATATACAATGAATTTCCAACATAAAAGGTCCTTACATTAATAGAGTTGGGTAATGAAAAAGTTTATCAAAATGAATCTTTTTGGAATTCTAAGATACATTTTAAAGTTCCTAAGGCAGGTGTTATAATACATTTTATTATCCTGGGATCAGAGTTAAGTAATATAGCAAAAGGCTAATTAATAGCAAAGTTAAAAGACAACCTGAATTCTGGAATCTTATTTCAGCCTTCGCTGAGTGTATAGAGCAGTATGTTATGTTTGTAATCTTTATTGTGTTTGAAAAAAAAAAAAGTGCTGTCATTGAGAACCTCTTATAATTGCATATCACTTCCTATTTACTTTAG
The DNA here is from genome assembly GCF_000147115.1 of Myotis lucifugus. Classification (NCBI taxonomy): domain Eukaryota; kingdom Metazoa; phylum Chordata; class Mammalia; order Chiroptera; family Vespertilionidae; genus Myotis; species Myotis lucifugus. The sequence continues at coordinate 1,127,129 of NW_005871402.1, read as the reverse complement.
CTAATTAACAACATTAGTTCTCCTGTGGGGAAAATGATCACTTATAAAATATATTAAAGATGCTGTTGATTTATCATATCTCTGGAAAGTATAAGTCTATTACTATGCATAAATTAAGTAGTCAGAGTTATAAATGTACCTTCTATCAATTTCAATTGTGTGTGTTTATTTTTTGTTGTATTATATTGCTCTGTATACTGTAACTCTTATTCTCTTGCATAATTAAAAATAAGCATCTAATTGTTCTCCACTATAACCACCCACCTTGGTAGAATTGATAAAATATCATGTGTTTAATGACTTAATTTTTATATGACCAGTACAAAAAGTAAAAAAAAAAATTAAAATGTATAGACTTGAAATTAATTACTTTTAGCTAAATCATCAGTGCTTAGTATAATATTAAATAAGAAATTATTAAATATTACCTTTCTGTATATTACATACAGTACTGATAATTATGTCTAATGTGGAAATTCATGACAAAATTTAAAATCGATGACAAATTAGTTGCAAAGGGATTATCAACCTTGATACTTTTTAATTGTTGCTAGAATTGTTGATTTATCACTCTATAGAAGTCAGCTGATTCCATGCATTAGCTTATATTTTGAAAAATGTTAAAGTAAAATATATATAATTGATTTTTAGGCTCATTTGTAACCATGCTCCTGTACACTTACTAGAAATACATGGGATTTGAATTGAGGCAATAGTTAGATGAAAAATTATATTTTTAAAATGCAATTTTATTAATCAGTGCCATTTAAACTAAGAATTAAAAAAATACTTTATTTACCTATCCTTTTGAACATGACCTAGAAACTGATTTTAAGAAATTTTAAAAAGTGGCTAATAATTAACATGAATGTGTTATTTGGAGTATGTGGCAAGGGAAAGTTGAGCCAATCCATTAAAATAAGGTCTAAACATTTCCTTTATGGAGCCCTAGGATTTAAACTAGCTATAGTGGTGTGAGGAGATGTTATTCTTTTGTACTTATAAATTTATTGCTCTGGTTTGGTAGCTACAATTTATTTGCAAAATGGTGAATACAGAACTGGTTATAGTATAACTAGAGGCCCGATGCATGAAATTCGTGCATGGGTAGGGTCCCTAGGCCTGGCTGGTGATCAGGGCCAATCTGTGGGGTGGCGCTGACCTGCTTGCTGGCCAGCCCCACCCTCTGCCAACACCTGCTTGCCGGCCAGCCCCACCCTCCACCCCACCACTGGTCACCTCCCTCTGTGGGGTGACTGGCAGTGTGATTGGGGGACCCCACTGGTACCTGCCTTGGCTGGCCTGGGGCCTGCGGGCTTGGGGAAGCTCCTACATTGAGTATCTGCCCCCTGATGGTCAGTGCACATCATTGAGACCAGTCGTTCCACCAGTCCTTCTGCTGTTCGGTAGATTTGCATATTAGGCTTTTATTATATAGGACTAGAGGCCCGGTGCACAACAATTTGTGCACTCGGGGAAGGGGGGGGTCCCTCAGGCCGGCCTGTGCCCTCTCGCAGTCTGGGACCCCACAGGGGATGTCCGGGTTGTTTCGGTCCGCCTCCCTCAGCCCGGGCCCAGGTTGATTGTTCCCACTTCCCTCAGCCGCCTGGCCCAGGTTGTTCGTTCCCGCCTCCCTCAGCCGCCTTGCTGGCTTGTTTTGCTCCCACCTCCACCGCCCAGCTTGTTTCGGCCGCCTGGCTTGCTATGCTCCCAGCGGATATATGCAAATTAACCGCCATCTTGGCTGACAGTTAATTTGCATATACTCACTAATTAGCCAATGAAAAGGGTAGCGGTCATACGCTAATTACCATGTTTCTCTTTTATTAGTGTAGATTGTAATGATCTACATGAGTGCAAGATGTGGTATTCTTACATAAATGATTTTATGAAGGAAAAATTAGATTTTCTTCAAGATTTATTAATAAAGATGACTGCAGTATATTTAATAACAACCTGAAAAATTTAAGTGTCTTATTAATATACTAGGAGCCCAGTGCATGAATTCATGCACCTTGAAAGGAACTGTGGGCTGTGAGGCTGTGGTGGGCACAGGGGCAGGTCTCAGCCTATCCTCCACACCCTCGCCCAGCCTCTCCCACCGTGGCCCCTGATCCCCTGTCTGCCTGCAGCCCCACTACTGCTGCCACCAGGTGTCGGCACCAGGTGCGAGTGGGGCCAGTGCTGGCAGCAGGTGCGAGTGCTCAGTGGGATCATGGCATGCAGATGCAAAGAACTTTCAGTAACCACCAGAGGCTCGCCCCAATGACAGCAAACGGCACCCCGCCTTGGTCTGGCACCCCCGTTCACCTGCTCCACCATCCCGCTGCAGCCGATGCCCTCCATGTTCCATGCTCTGCCACCTGCTGTTGATGCCCATCATGTACAGCGTGCTTCCCCTGGTAATCAGTGCATGTCATAGCGATCAGTTGTTCAGCTGTTCCACCATTTAGTCTATTTACATATTAGCCTTTTATTATATAGGATAACATATTAATTAATGTTCCTGTATGTTGTCCCTTTCAAATTATCACAACAAATATCTTAGTTCACAATTAGGACATAATTTTTTAGCTTCTTATTAGTTTTCAAGGCAATTTACCTTGTCATCTATTCCTTAGGTAGCCTAAATTCATAGTTGGTTTGTGTTACAGCTAATTGAATTTTATAACAGTTATAAACTTATTATTATTGAAGAGTTATACTCTAGGTTATTAGTAAGAATTGTATGACCAAGGATCAAAATATGTTTTCTAAATTTATCATCTGCAGCATATCTTTATGTTATTTTTATTATGATAATTATTCTTAAAGCTAGTGAAAAAACAATAGAGGTTGCTGAAGCATTATTGATCTATTTTCACAATTCATTTTTAGAAATATGAATACCAATGAACATCTGCTTTTAAACACTAGGGTTTTTCAAAATATAAAATTTATTGGAGTGACATTGATTAATAAGATTATAGGCTTCAAGTATACAATTCTATAATACATCATCTGTATATTGCATTGTATGTTCACCACCCAAAGTCAATTATTCAGCAATAAGAAAAAAATGAAATACTGCCATTTGAGACAATACGGGTGAGTCTTGAGAATATCCAGCTAAAAAAAATAAGTCAGATGGAAAAAATAAAGAACTATATGATTTGACTTTTATGTGGGATATAAAACTGAAAGCAATAAATGAGCAAACAAGACAAACAAACAAAATCTCAGATACAGCAACAGTATAGCGGTTATAAGATGGGAAAGGGTTAGGGGGAGATTGACGAGGGTAAAAGGGGTCAAATATAAAATTAATAAATAAATATGAAAATTTAGATGGATTGAATATTTCTAATAGAAATAGTACATGTGTATTTCATTAATCACATATTCCATAAAATATTATATAGTTATATATCATGATTCCTTGGTAAAGCAGGTATTTGGAATCCCAGGTACTTTGTCAGAAATTTTAATAGAAATGTGTAAATGACACAGCAAATATAAAACAAAAATATATTGATCTCAAAGGATACAACCTTGAACTCTGTTTTCTGTGTGTAATAAGGCAAGCCAAGTAAAATTGACTGACTGTGAAAACAGTCACTCCATAGCTGTAAGAGAGCATCTTTACAGAGCATAGATGTTAACCAACTAAAAATGAACCCAGCATCTAGACAAGGAAAAGAGGAGGGGAAGGAAATAGCTTCAGACATAATGTGTAGCTAATGTGACCAATGACTCCCCCACTAGATATTAGAGTATTAGATATTACGTCTTTCCATCTGATCTTAGGCATTCTGCCATAACACTGCAGTCTCAGAAATGTAAAATTAATTTAAATGCTTCCCATAAAAGAGGCAACAATGTAGTTTTTACTGTATTAATATAAAGATTATAACTAGGTTTTTTTTAAAAAAAATTCTGAGACAAGATGTGAGGTATGAGATATTTTATTTGAAAGGATGCCCTCTAAGATATAATTGATAACCACTTTTCATATTCATCAATTAAGGTGCATAACCATAAGTACATTTTGTTTTACATATTGGTGACTACTCATCTGTGATGATATTAAGGATTAAGGATCAGTAGCTGAGTATATTTCTACATAAATTATCAAACTAGAATGCAACAGTTGTGTTGGTCACTTGATTTATAACCATGTAAAGTATCCTACGCTGAATAGTTGATTCCTAAAGTAAATGTGTTGATGTTCTACTTGGAAGCGAATAAATTATTTGGAGGATACATTTTACTTACAGTTTTCATACGGCATCATTTTAGATTCCTAATATAAGGATGTTAAGAGATTACGCAGGTCTGAGTTGAACTTCAGGGAGATTAGTAGGTCACCCAACTAAGCAGCTCCAGGAAAGACGCCACTGAAGTGGTCATACTTTTCAATCTTTTTACTGTATTTCAAAATTTTATTTCTCTGAGGAATCAAAATATTAGCAGTGAATGGAGAATACAGTTACAGTAAGCTTCCTGTACAAAAATAAAAATAAAACCAAACAAAAACATATGTTTTCTCTCAAAGTAGTAAATCTAAAGACAGGAGGCAGAATCCAATCCAGAGGTTGTTCCCATGACAGCTGGTAATCAACAGAAGCTCTCAGTCCCACTGAGGCTCACTTTAATTTTATTCCTTTGATACTGAATTGCATTTTAAAACTCCACACCAGCTGCTTTTTTAGAAACTTGCATTCATACAACATTCTTGCCTTGAGTGCTGTGAGAGCTGACTGAAAACCCTATTTTTTAGTGTTGTCCTGGCGGCATACCAATAAATGGTAAACTATTGGTGCTCAGCATCTTAAAAATTATTTTGTAGTCCCAATATACACTTACTATAAGTTGCAGATTTAGACAAAGTCATACTGAATTTTGCTGGCTTATATATTTTATTGCTAAAATGGTATAAAATTAATAAATTTTGATGAGCCACTTACCTTTTTTGAATTAAATGTATTGGGGTGACATCTATAATAATAAAAGCGTAATATGCTAATTAGATGGGGCAGCCGAACGACCTTCCCAACCTCATTCCGGATGTACTTCTGGATGAATTCGTGGTGGCGGGGGCCAAGGCAGAGGTGGTTAGGGGCGATCAGGCAGGCAGGCGAGAAGTTAGGGATGATCAGGCAAGCAGGCAAGAAGTTAGGGGTATCCTGCAGGCAGGCAGAGTGATTCGGGATGATCAGACAGGCAGGCAAGTGAGCAGTTAGGAGCCAGCGATCCTGGATTGCGAGAGAGTCCAGATTGTGAGAGGGTGCAGGCAGGGCTGAGGGACCCCCCCCCATGCACGAATTTCATGCAACGGGACTATAGTTGGTTAATAAGATTGTAAAGGTTTCAAGTGTACATGTCTATGATATATCATTGTGTATTGCATTGTGTGCCCACAACCCAAAGTCAAATCATCTTTCATATGTATATGAAAGGGTTTAAGAAGGAGACAGAGAAGGAGAGAGAGAGAGAGAGAGAGAGAGAGAGAGAGAGAGACTGATTGGTTGCCTCCCATACATGTCCCAATTGGGCATTGTACCCCAATAGGGAATGGAACCCACAACCCTCTTGGTGCATGGGAAAGGCACTAACCCATGAGAGAGTAAAGTATGCAAATTAATTGCTATAAACAGGGTATGAAGTTTAGAGCAAATAAAGAAAGGACTATGGCTTGTAGAAGAAGTCTAAATTTAGTGGTGGCTCCAAAGTCAGGGTCCTTGGAAGCAGTCATATATGGCATATGTCTTAAAGACTTGGTGATCGCAATATACTCATACTCACTGGTCCCTCTATTCATCTTTTTTTTTTACCACTCCTTTTGCCTGTGAATATAGTTGAGTTACGCATTCTTTTCTTGCCACTATAAGAGAGCTTTTATATTTTTAAAAATTAATTTATTTTTGAATAGGTAATGCATGTAATTGCTATAAAAATTAAAAGCTAGGAAAAGATATACAATGGAGTATATTTTTCTCAATTCCCAGAACTGTTGTAATGTTATTATACAAATATTCTATATATTTCAAGTATATGTACTTATCTAATTTTGCTCTTTTTATATAAATGAATATAATGTGCATGTGTGTGTGTATGCTGTTTTTTTCATGCAATATGCTTTGTATACAGAAATGCAATTTTTTATTCTTTAGGTAGCATTGCATTGCGTGAATGTGCCATAACTTAATTACAATGGCTCCATTGGTGGACATATAATGTATTTCTGACAAAAATTCTGCATTCTGATAGACATTTCTTGCTTTCCCATTTTTAAACTATTACAATTTTATAATATAGGTTTTTATTAAATACTAGAGGCCCAGTGCACAAAATTCATGCATGGGTAGGGTCCCTAGACTTGGCCGGCAATTAGGGTCAATCAGGGCCTTCCTTCCCCTGGCTGCTGGCCAGGGCCTTCCTTTATTCCAATCCACGCTGTGGTGGTCAGCGCACATGATAGTGAGCGGTCAAACTCCCGGTCAGTTGAATTCCCGATCGGTCAAACTCCCGAGGGGACAATTTGCCTACTAGCCTTTTATTATATAGGTTATCCTTTATCTTTAATATATTGAAATATATTAAAATATTTCAAATAGTGAGCCACCCTGAAGCTTCTGAAAAAACTATTATTTTGGTTTTTTTATTATTTAGTTTCTGAATTCTATCAGCTCATAATTGTAGCATTATTGTATCCATATTCGTGAATTATATTTCTCTGTGTTTTCCCCCTTTGGATTTTTGTGTAGTATATATTATCCTTATTTATGGAAAATTTCCTTTTCTCTTCCAAATCTTTGAAACAATTTATATAGCATTAAACATGTCAGATTTTTAGAAAAGTTTTTTAAATAATTCTCTGGTGGATGCTTTTGTGCTTAGTAGAATTTATTTTTACAAATGGAGGTAGGTTATTCAGCCAACATCATACTCAATGGGCAAAAACTAAAACCATTTCCCCTAAGAACAGGAATAAGACAGGGACGCCCACTTTCACCACTCCTTTTTGACATAGTACTAGAAGTGCTAGCCATAGCAATCAGACAAGAAGAAGAAATAAAAAGTATTCAAATTGGAAAAGAAGAAGTAAAACTGTCATTATTCGCAGATGACATGATAGTGTACATAGAAAACCGTAAGGACTCCATAAAAAACTACTCAATTTAATAAATGTATTTGGCAACATAGAATGATACAAAATTAACACCCAGAAATATATGGCATTTTTATACACCAATATTTAACTCACAGAAAGAGAAACTAAAAAACAAAAACAAAAATCCCATTTACCATTGAAACAAAAAAATTAAGATACCTAGGAATAAATTTAACTAAGGAGGTAAGACTTGTACTCAGAAAACTACAGGACATTGAAAAAAGAGATGGAGGAAGATATAAACAAGTGGAAGAATATACCGTGTTCATGGATTGATAGAGTCAACATCATTAAAATGTCCATATGACCCAAAGCTATCTATAGATTCAGTGCAATCACCATTAAAATATATGGACTTCTGCCCTGGCCACTTTGGCTTAGTGGATAAAGCATAGGCTTGAGGACTGAAGGGTCCCAGCTTCGATTGTGGTCAAGGGCACATGCCCAGGTTGTGGGCTTGATCCCCAGTGTGGGACATGCAGGAGGCAGCTGATCAATGATTGATGTTTCATTGATGTTTCCCTCATTGATGTTTCTACCTCTCTCTCTGTCTCTCTTCCTTTCTGAAATTAATAAAAATATATTTAAAAATACAGATGGACATTTTTAAAAGAGCAGTTTTAGGTTTACAGTAAATTATAAATAAAAAAAAGCAGAGAGGGTTTCCAAATACCTTTTACCTCACACCCTACCTATAAAGAGCCTCTTTCATGATCAACATCCCGACCAGAGTGGTGCATTTATTACAATTGGTGAACCTAGACTGACACATCATTATAACTCAATATCCATAGTCTATGTTAGGGTTCACTTTGTGGTGCTTTAAATTCTGTCTATTTTGAAAAAAAGTACAATGACATGTACACATTATTATGGAATAGTTTTATTGCTCTAAAAATCCTCCATTATTCACCTATTCAGCCTTCACTATCTCCTACCCACTGGCAACTGCTGATATTTTTACACCCTCCACAGTTTTGCCTTTTCCAGAATGTCAGTTTGAATTGTATAGTATGTAGTTTTTTTCAGATTGGCTATTTTTCTCACTTAGTACTACTTATTTACGTTTCCTCCATGTCTTCCTATGGCTTGATAGTTTCTTTTTTAGTGCTGAAAATATTTTATTGTCTGCAGGTACCATCATCTTATTTATCCTTTTAACCAAGGACACCATGGTAGTTTTATTTTTTAAAAAATTATATAAGAGTTTATTTGAGCTAATACTGATGACATATGCTGGGGAGCAAGATCTCAAATGCTCCTAGTAGTTTTCAAGTTTTGCAATTATGAATAAAACTGCATAAAACATTCATGTGCAGGTTTTTGTGTGGACATGGTTTTCAAATCATTTATGTAAATACTAAAGAGCATGATTGCTGGATCATATGGCAAAAGCATGTTTTGTTTTGAAAGAAACTACCAAACTGTCTTCCAAAGTGTCTTTATCAGTTTGTATTCTCACCAGCAATGTGTTAGAGTTTCCGTTGCCCACATCCTAGCCAGCATTCGGTAGTGTTGTAGTGTTCTGTATTTTGGCCTGTGTTTCAATATCTTGTTTTAATTTGCTTTTCCCTGATGACATGATGTGGAGTATTTTTCCATATGCTTCTTTATTACTGTATGTCTTCTTTAGTGAGGTTTCTATTCAGGCCTTTGGCCCATTTGTTAGTCAAGTTGTTTGTTTTGAATATGAATTTTAAGAGTTCTTTGCACATTTGGGGGAACAGTACTTTATCAGATATGTATTTTGCAAATATTTTCTACCAGTCTGTTTTTATTTTGACAGGTCATTCCCAGAGTAGATTAAAAACAAAAACTCTTAATGAGGTCCCTCTTATCAATTATTTCTTTCATAAATTGTGACTGGTGATTCTCTAAAAAGTCATTATAATACTTAAGGTCATCTAGGTTTTCTCTTATGTTATCTTCTCAGAGTCTTAGAGTTTTTAACTTTACATTTATGTTTACAATTTATTTTGAGTTTATGTTTATCAAGGGTTATAAGGTCTCTGTCTAGATTTGTTTTTTAACATGCAGTTGTCCAATTGTTCCATCACCATTTATTGAAAATACTATCTTTTATTTTCCATTGTATTGTCTTTGTTTCCTTGTCAAAGATGATGATGTTTATGTGGGTGTTCTTTCTGGCTGTAATTATTTAATATTAAATTTTTGTAAGTTGGTGGAAGCTGTAATTGTTTTTACATTCCTATACCCCTTGTCATTATAGGGGTTATGTTCCTCTACCCCCAGTGCATGCCTGAAACTGAAAATAGTACTGAACCTTATATAAACAATGATTTTTTCCTATACATACATATACTTATGACTTTCCTTTGGCATATCTGAATTGCCAATATTACTACTCTGTTGCCTTAGGGCCATTATTAAGAAAAATGAGGATTACTCAGACACAAGCAGTCAATCTGATAACTGAACTCCTACTGATGAGTGGGTAGCATATACAATGTGGATATAATGGACAAAGAGATGATTTATGTCTAGACAGGACAGAGTGGAAAGGCATGAGATTTCATCACGTTACTCATAATAGTGTATAATTTAAAACTTATGAATTATTTTTGTCTGGAATTTTCCATTTAATATTTTTGGACTGCACTTGACCATAGTTAACTGAAATTGTGGAAAGCAAAACAACAGATAAGGAAGAAGTACTGTAGTGGCATATTGAGTAATGAAACATCCTCAATCTTTTTGGTAGATCTCCAGCAAGTATTTTAGGAAATAGTAAACATATTTTTCCCATCTTGCAAGATTAATCAGTCCCCTGATAACGCCAACTTTTGTAAAATTCTTGTCTACTCATTGTTTAAACTCACCTGAAATAAATCCATATCCAATGCCAATAAAACTGTCTTATAATCTCTACACTAGAGACACTGGAACTTGAGCTATATTTATGAACAAACTTGGAAAAGTTTAAGTGTTTAAAGATAAATTCCCATCAGCAATAGCAGCAAAAATTTGACTGACATCAGGCTAATAATATGAATGCTGTTTTTACTGCCTTTTCACAGTACACTAATGCTATTTATAGGGCTCCATTTTAACATTTGGCTGAGTGCCAGAAAAAATGTTCTCATCAAAATCAATCAGTCTTCTGAATATTATTACCAGGTCAATGCAAAACCATGTGAATAAATGTTCACATTCTTTTTTTTTTTTTTCAGAAAAGCAGAAAAATGCTTCTTAATTTCAAGTGATATGGTTTTGTTGTGGTTGAATCCATTTGGAATAATCTGATAACTTATCAAAGGAACTTCACACATAGTAAGTGCAAAGAGCCATCTCTGGAAGATAAGTTGTCATTGTAGAGGACTCTATGTGAAAATGTATGGGAGATTGGGTTGAATATGTCCTGATCTTAAAACACACACACACACACACACACACACCCCACCCCCCCCCCCCACACACACACACACACACTGATATCACATTGTCAGGTCCTTTATCTTTTTCTTTCAAAAAAAAAAGTCCACAAAATGATAAATTCTATTTATCTAGGTTTATTCTGCCACTGATAATAAAAAAGTGGAAGCTTACACATACAACTTGATTTCTTCTTAAACATTATCTATATCCATTTATTTCTCTGTTCCTTGAAGACAAGTAAAATATTAAAAAATATGTATAATTTGAAAATAATTGTTACTAGAAAAAGTCAACTTGAAGTAAAAAATAAAAATTGAAACTAAATATTATGAATATTTTTGAACTATCATAAAATTTAGGTGAAACTACAAACTATACTTAAAATATAAATCAAGTATTTTGGGGGAAATTGTTTGTAAACATTTCATAAATAAATAATTTTGAATAGTTAGAAATTTTGCCTCTTTGAGAAACCTCATTATACCCAGGAATCTAACACTGATAGGGTAATGAGGACCCTATATTTATGCATATTTTATATATATGCATTTCACCTCACATGAATATAGCAACACATTTTTTAAATATGAAGAATAGCATATGTAACACATTGTTTGCGGTTTATATATATGCATTTCACCTCACATGAATATAGCAACACATTTTTGAAATATGAAGAATAGCATATATAAGAGACAGCAGGAGCGCTGCACAGCACTGCTACTCTGAGTTGCTCTGAGTCCATATATTTTAAATTCTTCCCGACTGCACCTGGGCAGGTCCCTTCTCAAACCCTGCCCACTGTACTAACTGTTGGGAACTTAGTGCAAGTTCCTCCTCTATCCTCTGTTCACTAGTTACAGGTGTTGGGCCCGAGCCCCTCTGCCTGGACTGCACCTCCTAAGAAGCCATGAGAGGTTGTGGGTGTATAAGAACGAGTCATTATTGCAGAAGCCGGTGGCCATTAGTCACCAGACAAAACAGTTCTTCACAGGAAAGTCCATACAGGCAGGCAGCCAGTCACTGGCAGGTTAACGTGTACCTCTTTCCCACAATGCAGCATTAGTCTCTTACCCACAGCTATTATCTGAGCAGCTGCACACAGCCTCTAAACTCACCGCCTTACCTCATAGCGGTATCTGAGATCTCGGGCTCAGCAGCTTTTACAGCCTCTCTGGCTCAGCTCACTCTAGTTGGTTAATATGGCAGCTCTATCTGAGCTCTCTATGAGCTATTAGCCTTACACTGTAGCAGTACCAGCTCTCTGCTCCATCTGAGCTCTCTGGCCTTTTCCCCTAGTCCACTGGCTGGTTAACAACATGTATAGTATTCCAGAGATAAAGAAGGCTTCATGCCAATAGTTACATCAATTATATTTTGGCTACAGAAGGGCATACATGCGCAATATACTGTGGGCTTGTGGTGCTTATGTTCTTGCACCTGCTTATGGTATCTTAGCCTAGGCACAGAGTGGCCTTGGACATTCGATGTATTGACAAGGCCTCTGTGCTTTAATTGGCCTTGACTAACAGGCATCTCTGGCATGGTTCCCACAGCATAATAATAAAAACATAATTAAAATATAAGTAATCTTCAATAAGCACTTTAAGTGGACCAGGTAATATTATAAGCACTTTACATATAAAATAAGTGTCATGATAACTATTTTACTAAAAAGAGTTTTACTGACTTAAGTTTTCAAAGCTAGAAAGTGGTCAGCTGGAATTCATATCATTTACATGACAGTATGTATAGGTACAATTAATACACTAATTCATTTAACAATAATTTATTGCATATCGCCTGTGTGCCATACACTTCTATGCCTTGGGCAAAACCTCTGCTCTATGGGTACTTACATGTTATTTGGGGAAATAGATATTAAACACGTAAATTTACACTATATTGCCAGTTCGATATAAACATTATGAAGAAAATTAAAGTCATCCAATGGGTGAGGAGGTGGCATCTATACAGAGACCTGAATTTTGTGGAATAACCAGAAGAGATATGTGAATGAACAGAATGCCAGGCACAGAGAAGAGAAAGTCTTTGTGCTTTAGACAGGCATGTACTTGCACAGTCAAGGAATAGCAAAATGACCAAGGGAGGAAACACAGAAAGTAAGAGGAAGAGTAGTGGGAGAATTGAGGATGATTCTGAGAGTAAGGCAGGGACCAGATGGTATATGCATAGGGAGGAACTTGGAGTTTTATTCTAAGGATATTAAAAAAAAATCCCTAGAGATTTGACACAAAAAAGTGGCTCTGTCTGATTTCTGTTCCATAATGTCTCTGAGTTCTGTGTGGAGGAGAGTCAGTATAGCAAGAGAAGGATCAAGGCTGTTTCTGTGTTGGGCTGGTCACCAGCAGAGATGATGAGGTAGACTGTGTGGTAGCAGGGGCGGCGGGGGGTAATCCTGGATATTGTTTGGACTCCTAATTAATAAACTTAAAGTGCTTCTCTTCTTTGTAATATTTATAATTATACAGATTTATCTTCTCAGTTAATTTTTTCTTTCTTTAGAACCAGAATACTGCTATCCTTTGAATAAAGAAAATAATTCCCCTGGCCAGGTAGCTCAGTTGGTTAGAGCATCATCTTAATACACCAACATTGAGGGCTTGAACCCCAGCCAGGGCACATACAAGAATCAATGAATGAATGCATACATACGTGGAAAAAGCTTCTTTCTCTCTTCCCCCACCCCCTCAAATCAATAAATAAGAAAAAAAAGAAGAAACAACTCAAAATAAATGAAAGAAATGTATCTCCTTCCTGTTTTTTAGATCTATTTTCAAATGCAGTATTGAATATTTTATCATCACCTCATACTGTGGTAAGTTCAGCATGCTCCACATCTTTGAGATTATTATTTTAAGTGTAGCTGTCTGAATAATCCTAAAATATGGCATGTAGTGTTGGGTTTAAAATGAAATAATCTTTCCTGTGTAGTTCTCTAGTGAATATAATTTTCTAAATGTAGCTAATGCTAGCCTTTATTATAATATACTGATCAAATATACTGCAGACAAATTGTTATATCAATCCTAACTCTATGAGAACTGGGATAAAGTGCAAAGAATTTTTAAAAAATTATATAAAATGAAGATGGTTTCTAATGCTGCCATTATGTTTATCCTTACATAATTTTGAAGGAGAACTACTAATAATTTCATGTTAAAAATATGTGTAGGCAATTCAAGAATGAAAAAATACATTTTCTTAAGAGAGTGTAAAAACTGGCTTTGAAAACTGTACTGAACATAAGTTTCTGGTACTTTCCTTTTTCCTTGTTTCTCTGAGAACTGTTTTTTGTCTGAAGCATAGAAGCCATATGATGTAAAGGTGTAATTGATGGTGAATATACTTTCATGTGGAGAAAGCTGGCCTGCAGTGAAAGGGAAAAATGCAGCCGAGATAGGTGAAGAGTCTGAGGCAAGAGACACGTATGAGCCCTGACAGTGTTCAAGCCCTGACTGTGTATCCTGGGGCTCGGTTCTGTTAGACACCATTAGTATCTTATAAATATGAGCTGGAATTGTAACAAGAGACTTAAGTAATACAACTGTTTAAAAGCCAAGCTCAAAAGTACTTGGGATAAATGTAGGATGCCTCCCTTTGAATACTGTAGCAAGAATATTTAAAATATAAGGTTCCATAGTTTTGATTAAAAAGAATCTACACATTTTCTAGAGTATTAATATACAGATGATATGATTATTTATGGAGAAGCACAGCTGCCCAAAAACACTACAAATAATCAGAGAATACCATTAGTGATGTTGTTCATTCTCATGGGTTTAAAAATACTATTTAATGTGGTGATTTCCAAATTTTTGTCTATATATTAGAACTTTCCAGTTGAGTCTATACTCATATAATTTAGTCTCATATACCCAACATCTCCACTTAAATGTCTACTACATTTTTTAAACTCAAAAAGTCCTTTTCTCCTTTACCACATGCAATTCATCTTCAAATCCTGCTGGTGTGACCATCAAAATATGCCTGATCTGACCACTCCTCACCACTGCCACTGCTATTTTCCTGCCACAAATGTTTTTCACCAAAACACTTAAATACCTTTTAAATCTGTCTCCTTTCTGCCATTGTCCCTTTCAGGAAAGAATTGTTATTGATTCGGGTTGTTCTGAGCAGGATGCAAGGGTGGTTTCTTTCCAGGGTCCTGGTCCAGATGGATTTGAAGAATGAAGCCACGGACAAAAGGTGGTAGATGAAAAGAGTGGAAATATATTGTAAGCGAATACAGACTCCAACATAGAAAAGGAGTCCCAAGGGGGCAACCCACAAAGCCCCTTTATTTAAAGTTTATAAATGCTGTAGTTTTTTGTTTCTTCATGCTCCCTTCTAATTGGTTACTCTTTTTACAGAATATCAGCTTCAAAGCCCAAATCCTACATGGTGTCCCCCTCATTCTCCCCTGCTTATCTTGTAACATTTCTCCATCTCCTGTGAAAATCTGTTTTCCTTTTTTCTGCCATTTGTCTGCATTTCTCTATCCTCTGTGAAAGTTTGTTTCCTTTTCCCCCATACTCTGTGGCTTTTCCTTATCTTCTGTGAATGGATGTCTTCCTTTCCTCTTAGCCTATGGCATCCTTTTCCCCCCTCTGTGAGTGTATACCTTCTGGCGGCTCCAAGCCCTCACCTACGTGTTCCTCCCCCATGGACCCTCTTTATTCCTAAAACTCCCTAAACCTGCCTATTTTATCCCTAAAACTCATTTCATTATGTTAATGCAAAAATTAGACCTTCTCACTCCCCAGTTAAAAAACTGATGAAAAAAGATGGCTGCATCCTAAGGAAGTTCTGTCTGCTTGCTCCAAACACCGGACTGAACTTTCATCTATTCTGCAGAACATTCAACTTGGAAAGCCAGCTGGAAAAAGCGGGTCATAATACTGCAAGCAGAGAGTGTGGAGAGAGGACAGGAGAACAGCCGGAGTGGGTGAGTCAACTGAGGGATGTTGCGGCAGCTCCTGGCCCCTGGGAGTGTGGGGTCTCAACCATACACAGGGACCCCCAAACCAGAGCAACAGAGAAGGGAAGGGAGCCCCTGTAGCATTCGACAGTGGGAATCAATGGTAATCAGTCCACTAGCGGGACTCAGGCTGTGTTGTCCCAGGTAAAAAGTGAGTGCTGGGTTGCAACACCAGTCTGGGAAACTCACCTTGATTGGTGTTTGTGGAGGGGCCAGTCAGCAGAAATGCGGACTGGTGGAGGGATGTGAGCAGACTGCCCAGCAATGTATCTGAGGGGTCAATTATTCTCCGAAAGAACATTGGACAGAGTGCAGGACACGGGCTAGTCAGTGTCCGAGAAAGGGATGGAATCCTCCCAGACTCCAGCGGAACGGAGGCACCCCTTCCCCCACTGTGGAATGGCCTGGAAATATGCATCCCAATGGCTGGGCCTGGCGACTGAGTCCTCAACAACTGAAACATCTGGGTTGGTGAGAGCCTACTAGGCAGAAGCCCTGCCCAGTGAGAGCTTGCTGTGCTGAAGACTAGAGAGCCAAGCTGAGCTGTTTTGTTTGTTGTTTGTTTTGTTTGTTTGTTTTTGTAATTCCTGACCTCTAGAGGTGGTGACAAGGGGGTGCCAGGGACCAAGGCAGAACTGAAGCATTGGAAGGAGAAAAATCACCCTCCCACCTCCCCTGCAGCTATGGGCACCACCCCCAACACAAATCTATTGAAACCCTCACCAGGACCAGGTACCCTGCAGAGCCCAATTTTGTGAGGGAAGGGAAAGCAGCCCAGAACAAGTTTGTTCAAAGGGCCAGCCCTGAAGCAGACCCAACCTCTGGGCTAGGGAGGCCCTGACCACGGGACTACTTGGGGAGCTCCTCTGCAGGGCTTCAGCCAAGCTGCCCAGGGCCAGGCAGAGACAAGGGCTCGCATTGGCCTGCACCAGAGAACTGCCCCAGAGAACTGCCCCCGAGGCCCAGGACCCAACATTAAGGGGTCAGGTAAAACAGCATCAAAGCAAAATTAAGCAAGTTCCACAAAGAGCAGACCCAAGGTATTTTCTGATTCAGGTTTTGTTTGGTTTTTAGGTTCTTTTTTTTCTTTTCTTTTCTTTTTCTTTTCTTTTTTTTCTTTTCTTTTCTCTTTTCTTTCTTTCTTTCTTTCTTTCTTTCTTTCTTTCTTTCTTTCTTTTCTTCTTCTTCTTCTTCTTCTTCTTCTTCTTCTTCTTCTTCTTCTTCTTCTTCTTCTTCTTCTTCCTCTTCTTCTTTTGTTTTTTGTTTGGATTTTCTCTCCTTTGCAAATATTCTTTAATGGTTATTTTTTATTTTAGTCTAAATTTTTCTTTTGCATTTTCTTTATTGGTTATTTTTTATTTTAGTCTAAATTTTTCTTTTGCATTTTCTTTATTTTTGTTAATCCTTATTTTTAATTCCATGTATTATTAATTTTAAAAAGTATTATTATTTCATTTCTTATTTTCTATCTTTTATTTTTTATACTTACCCTATTTCCAGATCCTTTCTTCTTTTCTATCTTTTATTTTTTATACTTACCCTATTTCCAGATCCTTTCTTCTTTGTTTTCATATTCTCTCTCTTTTACTTACTTATTTTAGTTTTTTCTTTCCTCCCCTAATTATTTCAGTCTGGTGTCTTCTAGTATTCTTTCTTTCTTTTTTTACATGTCTGTTTTTGTTTGTTTTTAATTATTTTGTCGAGGCTGTTGGTTTTTTATTGATGGTGTTTTGAAATATTTTTGGTTTGTTTGTGTTTTTTGCTTTTTAGTTACTGTTTTTCTTTCTTTCTTTTTTTTCTATGTGTTCTTTTTGGTTTGGTCAGGTTTTGTCTTGTTTTGTTCTGTCAGCACTTGTATAACACTTGGCACTATGTGGTCAGGTTTGAGAGTTACAGTCATCAAGCCCGAAGACTGAGTCAAACTACAAGTGGAACAATAGCCATCAAGATCCAAATTCAACCGGAGAAACCATATAACTCACACAAGGGTCATTCCTAGAGCATCCAGCTCAGAAGACCAAGAAGACTACATCACTGGGTGCCACAAGAATGCCACCCCACCTCAGAACAAAAGACTCACAGGGGATGAAAGTGAAGAGATGGGGGAAAATATTCCATGTAAATAGGAACGAAAAAAGAAAAAGCTGGAATAGCAGTATTCATATCTGACTAAATAGACTTCAAAATGAAGGCCATATCAAGAGACAATGAAGGTAACTACATAATACTAAAGGTATCAAATATATATGCACCCAATATAGGAGCATTTGACAAAATACAGCACCCATTTTTGATTTAAAAAAATTCTTAGCAATGTGGGAATAAAGGGATCATACCTCAACATAATAAAGGCCAAATATGACAAACCCACAACCAACATCATACTCAATGGGAAAAACCTAAAACATTTCCCCTAAGAAAGGGAAAAAAACAGGGATGTCTGCTTTCACCTCTCTTATTCAACATAGTATTGTCAATCCTAGTCATAGTTATCAGACCACAAGAAAAAAAAAGGCATCCAAATTAGAAAGAAGGAAGTAAAACTGTCATTATTCGCAAATGACATAATATTGTACATGGAAAACCCTAGAGACTCCACCAAAAAAACAACAACAACAACAAAAAAAAACTACTAAGTTTAATACATTAATTTGGTAATGTAGCAGGATACAATATTTACACACAGAAGTCAATGGCATTTTAATACACCAATAATGAATTCTCAGAAAGGGAAACAAACAAATAAAAATAATCCCAGTTATCATAGAAACCAGAAAATTAAGATACTTAGGAATGAACTTAACCAAGGAGGTAAAAGACTGGTACTCAAAAAATGACAGATGTTGAAAACAGAGATAGAAGAAGATATAAACAAATGGAAGACTAAACCATGTTCATGGATTGGTATAATTAACATCATAAAAATGTCTATACTACACAAAACAATATATAAATTCAATGTAATCCCTATTAAAATACCATTGGCATATTTCACAAATCTAGAACAAATACTCCAATAATGTATATGGAATAAAAATAAAAATAAACTAAACAAAACAAAAAAAACCCTGAATAGCCAAAGCAAGCTTGAGAAAGATTAACAAAGTGAAAGGGATCACAATACTGAATATCAAGGAATACTACAAAGCCACTGTAATTAAAGTGGCCTGGTACTGGCCCAAGAGCAGGCATATAGATTAATGGAACAGAACAGAAAACCCAGATATTGACTCACATCATTATGGTCAATTAATATTTGAGAAAGTGGGCAAGAGCATACAATGAATCAAGACAGTCTCTTTAATAAATGGTGTTGGAAAAACTGGACAAGTACATGAAAAAAATGAAACTAGACAACCAACTTTCACCATGTACAAGAATAAACTCAAAATGGAAACAAAGACTTAAATGTAAGTCATGAAACTAAAAATCTTAGAAGGAAACGTAGGCAGTAAAATATCAGACATTTTTCGTGCAAAATTTTCACTAGGACATTGCCTAGAGCAGAAGAAACAAAGAGAAAAATAAACAAATGGGACTACATCAAAATAAAAAACTTGTGCACAGCAAAAGAAACCATCATCAAAATGAAAAGGGTACCAACTGTATGGGAGAACATATTTGCCAATGATACATCTGATAAGGGGTTAATTTCCAAAATATATAATCATACCACTCAACAAAAGGAAACAAACAACCCAATTAAAAAACGGGCAAAGGATCAGATACTTCCCCAAAGAAGACCTACAAATGACCATGAGACATATAAAAAAAATGCTCAATGTCACTAATCATCAGAGAGATGCAAATTGAAATGACAATGAAGTTCCACCTCACACCTGTCAGAATGGCTACCATAAATAAATCAATAAACAACAAGTGCTGGTGAGGATGTGTAGAAAAAGGAATCCTAGTACACTGTTGGTGGAATGCAGACTGGTGCAGCCACTATGGAAAATAGTGTGGAGTTTCCTGAAAAAATTAAAAACAGAACTGCCATTTGACCCAGTGATTCCACTTCTAGGAATATCCTCAGAAGCATGAAACACCAATCAGAAAGAATAGCAGTGTTATTTACAATAGCTAAGATCTGGAATCTACCCAAGTGCCCATCAGCAGATGAGTGGATGGGTAAAAAAGCCGTGAATCATTGAGACAGCAGAATACTATGTGGCTGTAAAAAGGAAGGAACTCTTAACATTTTCAACAGCATGGATGGACCTGGAGAGTATTATGCCAAGCAAAATAAGCCAGTCAGAGAAAGATAAATATTATATGCTCTCACTCATATATAGAATCTAATGATAAACTAAAGAACTTAATAGATCCAGAGACATGGAAGCATACAATAGACTGAAGATTCTTAGACAGAGGGAATAGGGGGCAGGGGCAGGAAGAGAATAACCAATTTATATGCATATATGTGTAACCTATGGACACAGGCAAGAGAGTTGTGAAGGTGTGATGAGGGGGCATGAGTGAAGAAGTGGGGGTCAATGGGGGCAAAAACAGGGACATTTGTAAAACTTTCAACAATAAAGATAATTTTTTTTACAAAAAGCTTTGATAATTTTTCATCTTTTTTAGTGTAAATGCCAAAGTCAGGAAAATGCCCTACTAAGCTCTGGAAGGTATGCTTCATTCTCAACTGCTTTTATATCTGACTCATTTCTTACCATATCTGGGCTCATCTCCTCCCTCAGGGAAGGCACACTGTCATCTTTGCTGCGTCATGAACATTCCTGGACTTATTCCCATGTTCCAGGATTATATTTACCTAAATGAGCAGTTTTGCTCTCTCACTTTTTATAGTATCAGGGCCCAAATATTGATTCATAAACTTTCTTACTTTTTTCAAACAGCATTTGCAATATTTTGACGAAGGAGATTTATCACATGGAATTGGTTATATATGGAAGGGAGTGCTAGGAACACATGGGTTAATAACAGGAGGAAACCATCCAGGCCTGAGCAGGAGAGATGAAGAGAAGAGTCAATGTTACGAGAACTTAAGTTAACCAGAAAGCTCCTGAACCACAGTTAGTCCTTTTATAGGAGTTAGAGCCTCACAGACAAGGCAGCTGCTGGGAGCACTGATCAAAATAAAAGGAGAGAGAACACCTTGCCTTCTTCCTTCCCCTTACTATTTTTTTATTTATTGATTTGAGAGAGAAAGAGAGAGATATGGATTGATTTATTCCACTTATTCATACATTCATTGATTGATTCTTGTATAATGTGCTGACCGAGGGTCAGACCTGCAACCTTGGTGTATGGGGGATGACACTCTGAGCTATCCAGCCAGGACCCCCCCCCCCGCCCCACCCTCCGCTACTCTTGATTTTCCCTTGTTAGCCTAATCCAGCTAAACACCACTGGCCTAGATCAGAATTCCTAAAATACAAAGCAGATCAGGAGAAGGCTGAGCACTGGATCTGAGGACAAACACACTCCTCTGTCAAATCTTTATCCAGCTCTTTTCATATATATTTCCTTTCAGTCTGGCCTTCTCTGAACATTCCAAATAAAATTGCAGTCCCACCCACATAGTTCCCTATTTTTCTTTCTTATGTGATTTTTCTCTATAGTATTTATCATCATTAAACATTATATATTTTGCTTTTAACACTTTATTTGCCTATTTCTCCCAATACAATGTGAGATTTTAAGGGTCTGGATCATTGTTTGTTTTATTTACTGCTGATTTCCCAGCACCAGGGACTGTTTCTGGCACATAGTAATTGCTCATTTAATATTTGTGAATGAGTGATTGAATGTATTGAATCATTGACTATGAAAATGACTTCATTTAAGAGATGTTTAGGCCATCACACAGGGCTAGTTAATTTATACTTCAGATGCAGTTTAAAAATGCAAGGTAAATCATGTTTCTTCATACTGAAAATTCCACAGAATCATTTGAACATATAAAAAATAACCATCCCAGCAACAGGCAAATTCACAGCCATTGTGCTGTAGAAAAATTAAAGTATATAAAAAAGTAACTATCAAAAGCAAGCACAATAGTCCAGATTCCACTAGAGTGAGGAGAAATAGAGCTTCAATATCATTTAATGCATGACTACATTATTCCTCCCTACACAATCTGATTATGTTGGCAACTTTAAAGCATTAAAAAAGTGCATACATTTTATTTTGCACTGTTTAATAGGATGTAAAGGAGTAATCAATTTATTTTTATAAAAATTATAAAACTAAATAACATCTTCATGCTTCAGGGTTTACACTATTTCTAGAAAATTATTTAACAGGAAATTTCCTTATGCTGGATAAATAAAATTGCTCTCTCTGTGTGTTATATATAATGCATGTATAAAATATGAGAAAGTATCTTTAAAACTAGTGCAATTTTAGTCAGAGGACCTAATTTCATGATATCAAATATTGTCACAACTTGTTTGACTTTGAGCAAGTTATTAAACTGCTTTGAAATTGAGGTTTTTCATTTTAAAGGCTTACTGCTAGGATTAAATGAAATAACATTGATCTTTTTAATTACCTAACACATTACCTTGCACATAGGGAATGCTATTTTAAGTCATTTGAGATTCAATTAAATATGCTCAAGTTCAGTTGAGAGAGTATGTAACTTAGAAAACTGAGTTTGGCTAGATATGATTTTCATAATCAACAGTACTTTAAAGTAGATTGTTTGAAATATAATCTGCAATAAGCCTCTAAAAATACATAATGATTATCAAAATAGAAATGCAGTAAGTCTGGTATATGCCACTACCTAGATATATTATTAAACATCTTCTGAAGTTTCAGAATATTTCCTGGAAAATGTAACTAATATTTTATTACTATTTAGGCTGTAAAAGCTCATAATATAAAATAAAAATTCTCATTTTTTAAGTTTTACATTTTTTTCATAAATTGATAATATAATTGTGTCATCTTGTTTCTATGTTTTGTTATTTCTCTGTATAAGACCCCAGTAAAACAACCCAATCTCTCTTTATTACTCAGGATGACCATTTCAATATAATTGCCTGGAACAAAATCAATCAGATGATAATGTGTTACTCTTTTAAAAACATGCAGTTTGTGAATACAGCAATTCCTTGGTCTATTTATTTCCCCAAATGTAAACATAAAGAAAATAAAAATGCAGGTTGACTTAAGACATTAAGAATTTTTTTGAGAAGAGTTAACTACATTTTTCATAGTATCTGATTTTATTATTTGGGATTTTATTACATTAAGGCATAAAATGTGTATACTCATCAATCCTCAGTAATTTACAGAAATATAGTGGCTGTCACTCAGATTTGGGGATGATGTGATGAAAAATGTATAATTAAGAAAAGTTTAACTCTGTACTAAAATATACTCACAAAAATGTATTAAAAATCTACCCACAAGATGGAAGTAACATGGGTAAGATAAACTAGAGTGATATTTTTTGGAGTGTTAAATATAAATAAAGCATGAGAAACAACTTTTATAGATTACAGTATTAGATGCAAAAGAGGAAAAATGGGGGAATTAAATAGGCATTAATACACCCACCTAGATACATAATATATTTTATAGAGAAAATTGTTCATTTATCTCTTTGACAATATTTTACTGAGCTTTTCCTACATACATAGCACAGTGCTTTGTGGGGAAATCAAAAGGATATAGTACATTTTATTTGCCTTTATAACTAACGCAAGAGTAGTGCTGATAAATACACCACAAGAGAACTATACTTCACAATCCTGGTCTTATGTGCAAGCAATAATATTGTGCATGTGCGGCCTGTCTTACTCTTCAGCTAGCATCAGGCCTAGGAGAATGGCAAGCATTTCCATTTACTAGTAGGAGGAAGAAAGAACTAAGCTGTCTTCACGGCTTTGGATGTCCCCGGGTATTTCTGCACACCTGGCTTTGGCCCCCTCCCCCCATCCTGTGTGCAATAATCCAGCTAATAGGCAGTGCTAAGGTTCTTAATTCTGAATTTTTCCAGCAACTCCTGCATTAGTCCACATCTGAGCCTCTTCCCTGCTTTGGTTGATTTCTACTACTCATCAACAGACTTCAGCCAGAGGCTTAACCAGGGCCACAGCATTTATCCTAGTACAAAATGCTAGGAAGATCAGCTAAGACTTTATGGAAGAACTTATCATTGAATTTGGCTTTGATGGGTAGATAGGATTTGGTGCACAAAGTCGAAAAGAAAGTCTTTTCTAAACAAAGAACAGTATTAATAAATAGATAGATAAAAGCCAGCATCTGGAAAGTGTACAAATTATGAGAGTCATAAAAAGCATTGTTTGCCAGGCGAGTCGTGCTTAGGTAGAAACTAAACTGCTAATATTGGAGAATGAATGTCAGATTGCAGACTATCCCATATTACCCCCCATCTCAGCTTTCCAGAAGGAAGACCCGGCCATTTTGCAGTCTTTGTCTCTCTTAGAGACAAGAAGTGACACTGCTTGCATACCAAGAGCCTTCCCAAGACCAGTAATTTTTAGGAACACCATCTCTGAGTCTCATTCTGAAATTATCAACCTCCACGCCACACAGGCTTGTCATCCTCCACTCCAACTTCTGACTATTCTCCAAGAGCAGCCAGGTCACCTATATAACTTGCTTTGTTTGGAACTATCAAAGGCAGGGTTGATTTACCTCTACCTAGGAAACTTATCTGTAAACTGTGAGGGGAAAAAAATCTATTCAAGACAACTTCCTTGTTAATGCCCCCATTTTGAGGGCAATGACTGGCCTTGTTTCCAGAACTTCTGCCTTTTTTTTTTCAGATAAAATATCTGGAATGACCCAGACTCTAATATATCTGCCATCACTGCTCTGCACTTAGGAAATATCTCCAAGCTTCATTCTCAAGAATAAGTTCTCTCCAACACTTGAAATAGACTGCAATGCACATGCCCAATCTGTGCTTGAACTTTGGGCTAATCATAGTTTTTGGTGACATGTTGACAAAGTGAGATTGGCTAATTTAAACAGAAATTATAATCTATTGAAAAGATTTGAGAACTAGCACAGATTAACACCAATAACAAAATGTTGTAGATGAGTTTTGTGAGAAGCTAGGAACCAACGAAGATAGAGCATATCAGAATGCTGCTGCTACTCCCTCTCTCAGAAGTCATACACAATCCTCTGTACTGGATATAGTAGATGCTGTCACTGCCACTGGGTGTAGCGCTGTTCAGCCTTCAGTCCATTTATCTGTGTTATTCACACCAAACTCAGAGTTCTATAAAACAGTGTATAGTTTACTATAGGTTACGGTCCTCATCCTCAATATTGCAATGAGAAATTGAGTCCTACCTGTTACCAAGACTTAGAAAATGGAGCATTTCTCCAAGATGGAGAAATTCCTATGCAGGACAAAATTTAAATAATAACACGTGTTCATTAAGCCTATCTTTTGACTATCCAACATCCACCTATATTTTTCTTTCATACTTAACATTTATATAATTACAATGTTCCAAAAATCTTTGGATTCTTTACTACATATCATGCCATATACTGACTATGTTTAGTATGCAACATTTCTTAGTACAGGTTTTCAAAAATAGCAAGCTAAAATTTCAGTTATTCTTAGATCTGTAAATAAGAATGTCCAATGCAGAATCGCTGAACCAGCACCCATAAAAACCCCTCACATTCTAAACTTATGTTCTATGCATCTTTGCAATCAAATCTTATTTAATATAAGAGACACATGCAAGTTGACCATACCTCCACTACACTCATAAGCCATGCCCACCAGCCACGCCTACCAGCCAATTAGAGAGACTATATGCAAATTAACCCAACCAAGATGGCGGCCGGCAGCCACAGAGCTGGAGCAAGCAGGAGGCTTGGTTGCCCCAGTGATGGAGGAAGCCAAGCTTCCCGCCTGCTCTGGCCGGCTGTGGCCTCCTGCTCAAGGCAACAAAGTTTCAAGTATAGAAGTTAAATAAATCTCAGATACCTGCTTTCAGCCAGCCTCCACTGGGAGCTTGGGGGGCTGGGGGCCGTGGCCAGCCTGCAAAGAGCCATCAGCCCCTTTCCCAGGCTGGCTAGGCATCCCAGCAGGGAAAAATACGCAGAAGGGCTGTGGCCAGCCTGGAAACAGCCATCAGCCCCTCACCCAAGCTGGCCAGGTGCCCCAGCGGGGACCCCCACCCTGAAGGGGCTGTGGCCAGCCTGAAAACAGCATCAGCCCCTCATCCAGATTGGCTAAACCCTCATGGGGTGAGGGGCCCTGCTGGGGGGCTTCTCCACCTGTAAACAGGCCCCAGCCCCTCACTCGGATTGGTCATGTCCCCCGCCGGACCGTCAGTTCTAGAGGGGAGGGGATATATGCAAAGAATCAACAGACCCTCACAGTGCTGACAGCAAGAACATGTGAACTCGCACTATAGGATTTGAGGATTGCCTGTATGAAATTAGATGATTACAGTCAAGCTAGATCAGATCCCCCAGCTGAGTACTCGGCCCCCTGAAAAGTTTTGTATACTGCGTTACTCA
>NW_005871402.1:1076659-1100981 GCF_000147115.1 Myotis lucifugus | reverse complement strand
CAGCCTGAAAACAAGCATCAGCCCTCATCCAGATTGGGCAAACCTCATGGGGTGAGGGTCCCTGCTGGGGGGCTTCGCAACTGCAACAGCCATCAGCCCTCACCCAGACTGGCCAGGCACCCCAGCAGGACCCCCAACCCTGAAGGGGCTGTGGCTACCCTGCAAAGAGCCATCAGCCTCTCACCCATGCTGGCCAAGCACCCCATAGGTGACCCCCACCCTAAAGGGGCTGAGGCTAGCCTGCAAATAGCCGTCAGCCCCTCACCCAGGCTGGCCAGGCACCCCAGCAGGACCCTGCTCCCTGAAGGGGATGTGGCCAGCCTGAAAACGGCCCTCAGCCCCTCATCCAGGCTGGCCAGGCACTCCAGCGGGACCCCCACCCTGATCCGGGACACCCTTCAGGGCAAACCAGCTGGCCAACACCCATGCACCAGGCCTCTATCCTATATAATTAAAGGGTAATATGCAAATTTACCCTAACAGCAGAACGACTGGGAATGACTGGTCACTATGACACACACTGACCACCAGGGGCAGACACTCAATGCAGGAGCTGCCCCCTGGTGGTCAGTACGCTCCCACAGCGGGAGCTCTGCTCAGCCACAAGCCAGGCTGAGGGCTGCCAGTACAGAGGTGGTGGTGGGAGCCTCTCCCGCTCCCTCAGCAGCACTAAGGATGTCTGACTGCAGCTTAGGCCTGCTCCCCACTGGCAAGTGGACATCCCCCGAGGGCTCCCGGGCTGCCAGAGGGATGTCTGACGACCAGCTTAGGCTCAATTTTTGGGGATTGGGCCTAAGCCTGCAGGTGGTCACCCCCCGAGAGGTCCCAGACTGCAAGAGGGCACAGGCCCAGCTGAGGGACCCCCCAGAGTGCACAAATTTTTGTGCATGGGGCCTCTAGTCTAATATATAATCCCCAGAGTTTTACTGATGGAAATGATCAGGTTTCTACTGTTCTTTCATGTGCCTTCTCTTCCAAGTTTTGACTTTGCAATTGGCCACAAAAGGACATGTTGGAATGTGATTTTGTATATATCAGTCTATAGACTAAAATAGATCATGTGAAAATTTACTCAAATAAAAAAGAATTGGTACAGTGGTACTGTTATGATTCACAGATATGGGAATGATACTAGTCTGATGAAGGACCTTCAATGGGCATTGGGAGTTATTCTTGGGGTCTAGGAATCCTCATGTATATCTACATTATAGTGTTGATAGTCTCACTGCTCCCTGACGAGTGCCCAAAATTTCACATGAGTTGTGGAAAGTCATGATTCAGAGGATGTGGTAATTTAGCAATCTACAGAATCAAACTCTAAATTTAGTTATGCTACTGTAGCTGGACAAAAATATAAATTCTGTTAGCACAGTCACAGAAATTTAGTCTGACTTAAACTCTTAGAAGGAGTCCTTTCCATTCCCTGACCATGAATTTCATTATGTCCTTACTACTGTTCATACTTCCCTATGGCAAGGCTCTCACACAATTCCAAAACATTTTTTTGTGATTCATTTTTAGATGATTATAAGTGATAATTTAATTAACTATTTCCCCTCTTCTGATAGATTCCAATACTTGACTATCAACTGTTAGATTCAAATACTTGAGTATCAATTCATTTTTTTTGCCTTCTGACATACAAAGGCCATTTTACCAAATAGGAGCCCCCACATTTCTCTGAGGTAATTCTGCCTTCAGTTCAGTTATGGTGCTTGGTTCAATTCATGGATACTGACCTACTTAATTCATTCAAAAATACTTTATTGGAAACATATTTCGCATACAGCTCTCTAAGTGGGCAAGAAAGATTGAGAACGATATTTTGAAAATGGACAAGAACCAGTGGAAGTTAAGCAAAAACCAACCAGGCTCCAACACCACCATGGACAGAGGCCTCAAAAACAGGGACCATCCTTAAAATGAGCTCGCCACTGTACAGAGCCATTTTTTCTTGGGACATTTCTTCATGACTGACATTTCTAGGGGCCACACCAAATTGTCTGAACTTGTATCATTTGACCTCACCTTGGCTCACAGAATATAGGGAGAGGAAAATATCTCTCTTAGGCTGCCCTGGTGGGTAGATGCTCTGCTTCCCCCAGAAGCTCACATTGTGAATAACTTCCACTAAAATAGGAAAGGATTTTCATAATAGGAAGTTCAAAAAGACAAATGCCCATAGAAAAGTTAATTGCATGTCTTCCTTAATTTGCTTTGAATTTCTGTTGGATAGCTGAAAAATGACCCATTTTCATCTTGAGTCTCCTTATATCTTAGAATTTACTATTGTGGTATCCTTAAGAGCTCTACATCCCTCCCACTTGGAACAAATGTAGGTGATTCAGACCTTTTAGGGGGTAAAGAGAAGCTGTTGAAGTCTATGTGTAGGTTGATGATATAGTCAAGGTGTGCCTTGGGGATGTTATCTGGCAGGAAAGTTGGACTAGAAGGCCAGCCAGTGAAGCTGTGACTCTTTTTTAGAATATTCTTGTAAAAGACAAAGTGCAAGGTATGGAGGGAATTGGGTAAGTTTATGGAGATAATAAAAAAATAATAAAAAATAACAACTGAAGTGACTTTACTAAGATTCAGTGCGCAAAAGATGGTGTTTAATGACATGTGGTATCTAACAAGAAGTGTCAAAATATATGTACAGCATTTTTAGCATGGATGACTAGAAGAATAATGATGCCACTAGCAGAAATAGAAAAGTCAGGAAAAGAAATTTATTGCGGCAGAGGGAATAAATGATAAGCATGGTTTTGACTATTTTCAGTTTGATGGGCTGGATGGATAAAGCAAGTGTGGGACATTGTCAATGCAGAACTTCAGTGTGAAATCTTTCATGACTTCAGTTTGTTTTTTGGTTTGATTTATTATGATAGGTGATTTAAAGCTCTAAGCCTAAGGAAACATGGGATGAAATGGTGAATGGCACTGAGCATATGAGCTAATGATCACAAACCAGAGATGGATTGATTACCAATTGTAATCTAGAAAAAAAGTATATTTTTAAAGTTTTAAAACTACTTGTTGAATAGTGGACAGGAAAAAACAAAAACATAAAAATGTGTGATTTATGAAAGTTATTGAACAACTCTAATTCATTTTTAAAACCCATACCTTATTAGTAAGATAAGAAAAGTACTGAAAAAATAAAAACTCATAGAAATAACCAAAGCTATATAATAAAGGGTAATATGCAAATTGACCAAATGGCGGAACAACTGGTCGCTATGACGCTCATTGACCACCAGGGGACAGACGCTTAAGGGGGAGCTTCCCCCTGGTGGTCAGTGCACTCCCACAGGGGGAGTACCTCTCAGCCAGAAGCCCTGAGCTGGGCTCATGGCTGGCTAGAGCAGTGGTGGTGGCGGGAGCCTCTCCTGCCTCTGCAGCAGTGCTAAAGATGTTTGACTGACTACTTAGCCCCACTCCCCGTGGGGATCAGGCCTAAGCCGTCAGTCAGACATCCTCTGAGGGCTCCTGGACTGCAAGAGGGTGCAGGCCAGGCTAAGGGACCCCCCCCCCAAGTGCACAAATTTCATGTACCAGACCTCGAATTAAAAGCAGTATATTAAATTTAGAAAACTTATTTTTAAACTAGAGGCCCAGTACACAATTGAATCATGCATCTGTAAGGTCCCCTAGGCCTAGCCTGCCATCAGGGCCATGTCCTCACCCCACAACACCTCTCACGCTCTGCAGACACTGCCGGTGCCCCGCGACGCTCTGGGGACACTGCTGGCACCCTGCGACGCTTTGTCGATGTGGCCAGCGCTCTGGGGGGTTGGGGGTGAGGGGAGGGCCCGAGAGGTGTTCCAGCATCTCCTGGTGACCAGTAGTTTCATCATTCTGCTGTTACAGCATCACGACCACAGGCCTTTTATGATATAGATAAAAACGTAGCCCTGGTAAGCATGGCTCAATTGGTGAGGCACAGTCCCATGCACCTAAATGTTGGGTTTGATTCCTAATCAGGGCACATGCCCAGTAGCGGGTGTGTAGGAGGCAGTTTGTCAGGGCCAGCCTGGCAAGCTTCAGCAGGGCTGAGGCAGGGAGGTGGGAATTGAGAAAAGAAAGAAAGACAGGAAAGCGGGATCGGAAGGACTCCAGTTCTCTCGATGAACTGAAGCAAGTTTATTAGTCACGCAATCTTATTTATACACAACACACTGAATAGAAGGTCTGTCAAGAGGAATGTATTCTCTGTTCCTCTTAATCTCTAAGGGAGAGACACAGCAGAAGGACAAGTTCTCAGTACAGCATATCTCAGTAAATAGTTACAGACTTCTTGGTAAGCCATGAAAGGCTGTTCTCATTCTACAAATGTTGCTCTCATTCTACTGATAATCGCCATCCAAACAAGTCTGGGAAAACTGTGTGGGTAAGGGTAAGGGTCCCCGCCTTGCTAGCCCCTTCAGGTGCAAGGACCTTGCCAGCTTACATCTGGCCCCCAACAGCAGTTGATCAATGTTTCATTCTTATATCAATGTTTCCCTCTCCCTCTCCCTCTCCCTCTCCCTCTCCCTCTCCCTCTCCCTCTCCCTCTCCCTCTCCCTCTCCTTCTCCCTCTCCCTTTTCCCCTCCCTCTAAATATCAATAACAAATCTTTTTTAAAAGCCCAAAAACTTAAAGTTGGGATAATTGATGGAATTAATTGGGTTTACTGGAAGTAACTTTTAAGGAAATATGTTTTGGTCTATTTTTAAAATAAACAATTGAATTATGGCAGTTAGCACATAATTATAATAGCAGGAAAATTCTACATATTGATACAAATTGGTTATAGTTAAAAGAAACATTTATTTTTATATTTATAAACCTATAGAAAAAAACATAAATTCACTGGAAATTCTTCCTCCTTTATCTACTTTCTAACAGAAAAACAATAAAGAGTGCAAGCCTGCTCGCAGAAACAATTGCTCTAACAAAAGTTTTTTCCAATATTGAGATACTTTTATTTGCATATTTTAGAAGCCTGGTAGATACTTCTTTAGGAATAAAAGTAGTGTTTAACTAAACCCATCACTAGGAAAACATTTGTAAGTGTATAGATCTTCAGCTATAAACATTATCTAATTTAAGATTCATAGCAAACTTTTAAGAATTAGCTTAATTTTTATATGACAGTAAGTTTCAAAGTGGACAAGTAACTTACATATTGAAGAAGCCAATTCAGGTTGTATGACTGTATATCACAAACCACCTGTTTTCACCATTAAACTACTACTTTGAGTACTACAATTTTTCTTACGTTTTTCTTTTTTATTTGCTAGGAAAGGGGGCACATGGGAGCACATGACTAATTCCAATACATCTATTCAGCAGTGAATAGAGATATTTGAGATAACTATATTCCAGTTATCTTTTCAGGCAAATGTGACATAACGCTAACATTAAAACAAAGGTTACATTCTATCAAAGAAGTGTATACACTTTTTAAAAAGATATTATATTATGTAAATTTATATGATAGGTGCTTTTAGGAAAATATAGAAGTGATAATGAGATAGAAAATAATGTGTGGGGAAGAAGAAGGGTGTGTGTGTGGCACTGTTACTTTAGAGAATGTCAGCCACTTTAAGAACAGAAGAGATCCATATAGTTATCTGCAGGACAGTGTTACCAAAAGAAGTTTCCACAGGTAGAGAAGTTTTAAAATCTAGATGAAACTAACATAAACACAGATACATTAGTAAATAACTAAATTGGCAAGTATTTGAGAAAACATATAAGACCAATAAATGTATAAAAATACACTTAAATTTGATATTAAAAAATAATAAAAATTAAATTTACATTAAGATTTTTTACCTACAAGATTCTTTTAAAAATTCTGATAATCCTACGTCTCAGTAATAATATAAGACAATAGTGCAGTTTACACACTAGTAGAAGTGTATAGATTTGTACAACTGCCTTTGAAGACCAATTTTGGTAGAGGTGAACAAAAGCACCCTAGAGAAATTAACACAAAGACTCAGGAAGAGACGTTCAACAATAAACATAGTGGCATCGCATGTGATAGCAATAAGCTAGAAACAACTCAAATTTCTATTGACAGGTAAGCAGTTAAAGAATTTGGGAATTGTTCATAAAGTGAAACACTATGCAGAAGTTAAAATTTGTGAACTACAGCTATAGACATCACGCAGGGAAAAAAAACAACTGTGAAAATTGTCACAGAATACATACAATTTGATATAACCCAATCTTCATAAAATATTAATCTTTATAAAATTAAAAAATATATTGTGTATGGATACATTTATGGTAAAGCTACAAGTAAAAGCAAAAGAGTAATAAACTCAAAATTCTAGGAAGAATTTATCCTTAGGGAGGAAGAAATGGGATTAGGAAGAGGATACTGTGAATATTCTATATTTTTATCTGTGTCATAGATGCATGAAGGTTTTCTTTTATTTTTTATTATATATGTCTATCATATACATAGGTTATATGTATTTTGGTTTCTAAGCAATTATATTAAATACTAGAGGCCCGATGCATGAAGATTCGTGCAAGAATGGGCCTTCCTTTCCCTGGATGTCGGCACCGCCTTTGCTCTGGCCAGAGCCGCCTTTCTGCCTTTGCTCCTGCCCAGAGCTGCCTTTCCACCTTCCCACGCTGCCCAGAGGCCCAGAGCAGCTGGGGCGGTGCAGAATGCCTGTGTCATCGCCATGGCGTCGATGCAAGCATCCCACCCCGTCCCTGGTAACTTGGCACCTGCATATGCAAATTATCCCACCATCTTTGTTGGGTTAATTTGCATACTCACAACTGATTGGTTGCTGGGCATCATGAAGGTAGGGTCAATTTGCATCTTTCTCTTTTATTAGTGTAGATGATTGTAAAGAACAACAATGAAAGATAATTAAAGAGTGAAAATAAGTATATTTAGCTCTTTCTAATGGTTGTGTTGTAAAGCAAAATATATATATGTGATAGATGGGGAAGGCATAATACAGCCAAGGAGAGGGTTTTATTTATCTCAGGACTTCTATTTTGTAAGCAGTTTTAAGTGGGTTATTTTTTAATTAATGGAAGTGAGAAGAAAGATTTGAAGCATCACCGAGCATTGCCAATTACTTGCAGCAAAGTCCTTGAGTGGGAGAGGGGCCGAGATCCAGTCTGACTGCTCATTCACAGGCTCTTTGTGCTCCAGCCACACTGAACATTGGCAGATCTACAGAATGACTCTGTCTTTCACAACACCAAGCCTACATACTGTTTATCTTTAATTCATCTCTATCACCCTCCATCATTGAATGTTTTCTCACCCTTCAAGAATTCAGCTTAAATATCAAATCATTACTCAACCTCTCCTTACCAACTGAGCTGAAATTAGTCAATCTGTCCACCAAGGTTCCATAGTATCGCTACATGTCTATTGAAATCACTTTATCTTTCTGCATTCCGACTTCCTCACTAGTCTGTGAGCATTTTGAGGAATTGACAACTGTCTTACTCAGATGTGCTTCTTTTTACTGTCTGATACTGAGCCTGACATCATAATTCATCATGAAATCTATAATAATAAGAGCATAATATGCAAATTAGACCAGACAGCCAAACGACCTTTCGGACGTCATTCCAGACGTCCTTCCAGACAAAGTCATGGCAGTAGGGGCTGAGACAGAGGTGGTTAGGGGCGATCAGGCAGGCAGGCGAGCAGTTAGGGGTGATTAGGCAGGCAGGAAAGTGGTGGAGCCAGTGGTCCAGGATTGCGAAAGGGATGTTCAACTGCCGGTACAGGCCCGATCCCACAGGGATCCCACAGGGATCCCACAGGGATCGAGCCTAAACTGAAAGTCGGACATCCCCTGAGGGATCCTGATTGCAAGAGGGTACAGGCCGGGCTGAGGGACACTGTCCCCCCAACCCCCATGCACGAATTTTGTGCACTGGGCCCCTTTAGTGTTTATATAAATTATGAATGGAAAATGAACAACTTTCACTTCAAATAACTGATTAAGAAGGATTATATGATGTTTCCAAATTGTAGCTATTATAAATTGTGCTGCTATGAATATAAGGGTGCATATATCCTTTCTGATTGGTGTTTCTGTTTTCTTGGGATATATTCCTAGAAAAGGGATTACTGGGTCAAATAGAAGTTCCATTTTTAATTTTTTGAAGAAATGCATACTGTTTTCCACAATGGCTGCACCAGTCTGCATTCCCACCAGCAGTGCATGAGGGTTCCTTTTTCTCCGCATCCTCACCAGCACTTGTCGTTTGTTGATTTGTTGATGATAGCCATTCTGACAGGTGTGAGATGGTACCTCATTGTTCTTTTGATTTGCATCTCTAGGATGATTAGTGACTTTGAGCATGTTTTCATATGTCTCTTGGCCTTCTGTATGTCCTCTTTTGAAAAGTGGCTATATAGGTCCTTTGCCTATTTTTTGATTGGATTGTTTATCTTCCTTTTGTTAAGTTGTATGAGTTCCCTGTAAATTTTGGAGATAAAACCATTATCTGAAATAACGTTGGCAAACATGTTCTCCCATGCAGTGGGCTTTCTTCTCATCTTGTTGATGGTTTCTTTTGTTGTGCAGAAGCTTTTTATTTTGATGTAGTCCCATTTGTTTATTTTCTCCTTAGTTTCCATTGCCCTAGAAGCTGTATCGGTAAAGATATTGCTATGACATATGTCTGCTATTTTGTTGCCTATGGCTTCTTCTAGGCTTTTTATAGTTTCCCATCTTACGTTTAAGTTCTTTATCCATTTTGAGTTTATTTTTGTGTATGGTGTAAGTTGGTGGTCTAGTTTCATTTTTTTTTGCATGTATCTTTCCAATTTTCCCAACACCATTTATTGATGAGACTGTCTTGACTCCATTGTATGTTCTTGCCTCCTTTGTCAAATATTAATTGAGCATAATGGCTTGGGTTGATCTCTGGGTTCTCTGTTCTGTTCCATAGCAGTACAATTTACAATCGCTAAGATTTGGAAACAGCCTAAGTGCCCATCAGCAGATGAGTGGATTAGAAAACTGTGGTACATCTACCCAATGGAATACTATGCTACTGTAAAAAAAGAATGAATTCTTACCATTTGTAACAGCATGGATAAAACTGGAGAGCATTATGCTAAGCAAAATAAGCCAGTCAGAGAAAGATAAATATTACATGATCTCACTCATTTGTGGAATATAATGAACAACATAAAGTGATGAACAAAAATAGAAACAGAGTCATAGAAGCATCAAACAAACCATCCAACCTATGAGGGAAGGCGGGGGTGAGGGGGTAAGAGATCAATCAAAGGACTTGTATGCGTGCATATGAGCATAACCAATGGACACAGATGTGGGGTTGGCGGTGAGGGCATGTGCTGGGAGTGGCTGGGGGAAAAAGGAGACTTATGTAATACTTTAAACAATAAAGAATTTAAATTTAAAAAAAGAAGGATTATATGAAGTGTTTCAAGGACATAATTAGTTCCACCAGATCTTCACATCCCAAGTCATGTGAAAGTCTGCAGCTGAAAGAATAATTTACACAAGTTTATATGTGTAAAGTATAGTAATTAACTCATCTCTGAGACTTACTAGTATCTATTTTCTTTTCTAATGCCTTTCTATGCAGCAAGGTCCTAGCAGTGGCAAGATGCACTCTCAAACTGATTATTTGGGGGTGGTTTTAAATGTTGCCTATGTACGAAGATGTGGGCAGAATTTAGGAAAACCACCAAGAGATAGTGTTAGTTAGGCCCTAGCAAAAAAATAAAGCCTTTATCAGTCCTAGGCTCACTACCTCACCTGATTCTCTTTCTAAATCCAGTCCTCCCACCCACCAACCCCACACCCAATCAGAAGAGAAGAGAAAGGGAATGCTTTGATAAAGCCTGTACAAGTCAGCTTCCAAACATCAGAGAGCAGGATGGAGATGAGAAATGATAGATATAAAAACAAAAATAGAATACCTCAAGCAGAATCACTATTATTTTTATTATTGACTAGAGGCTGGTGCTCAAAATTCATGCACTGGGGGCCGGTGTCCCTCAGCTCAGCCTGGACCCTCTCCAATCTGGTTCTCCTCAGGGGATGTCCCTGGGATCAGCACTAAACTGGCAGTCAGACATCCCTCTCACAATCTGAGACTGCAGGCTCCCAACCACTTGCCTGCCTGCCTGCCTGATTGCCCCTAACTGCCCTCCCCTGCAAGCCTTGTCCCCCCAACTTTCCTCCCCTGCAGGCCTAGTCACCCCTAACTGCCCTTCCCTGCAGGCCTGGTCACCCCTAACTGCCCACCCCTGCAAGCCTGGTCACCCTTAACTGCCCTGCCCTGCTGCCAGATCACCCACAACTGCTCTCCCCTGCCAGCCGTCTTGTGGTGGCCATCTTGTGACCACATGGGGGTGGCCATCTTTGACCACATGGGGACGGCCATCTTTGTGAGGGCGTGGTGGTCAATTTGTATATCACCTCTTCATTATATAGGATAGTATATTAAATTATGTTTAACTTATAAGCTCAAACCATAAGGAAAGCAAAGTTCCTATAAAGTGAATAAAATAGTAAATCTTAATCATAGAAACACTTACTTATAATATTTACTTATATTCAAATCATATATTATATAATTCACTTTATTAAAATAGGAGTTTTCATTACAGGTATAACAAAGAGATTTCTAATAATTTGGAAATGGCTCATAAAAATACTTATCAATTACTTGCAGAAATATCTATTAAAATCCTTTTTATTTGTATAGTACTTTGTGTTTTAAAAAGAAGCTTTACAATTATCTAATTACTAAAAATAACACAATAGGATAAATGCTAAGTTTTAAGACAATACTTATTTATTTAAATGAAAAAAATCAAAGTCCTAATTAAGTTTTATACCACATATAAAAATTTGAATATAAATAAAACTAGAGGCCTGGTGTATGAATTTGTGCATGGGTGGGGTCCGGCCAGCCCTGCCCCCCAATCGGGGAGGGAGGGGTCAATTGGGGGACAGGGCCAGCTGGAGGGAGGGGCTGCAGTCAGTTCGTGGGCCAGCCCTGCCCCCTGTTCGAACTCCCAGTTGAACTCCCAGTTGAGGGAACAATTTGCATATTAGCCTTTTATTAAATAAGATGGTTAATGACAGAAAACTGGTTTTGTAGCCAAAGCTTACTAGAGAAATAAGAAAGAACCATTAATATGAACATCAAAAATAAATATTATAAAGAATAAAATTTTAAATTAACCACATTATTTTACATTAATGTTACTTCTATATTGGGATATTTAATGTCTTTTATCATAACCAATTAAATATATATAGAAGATATAAAATCCACTTAAATGTCATGAATAGTCCCTTTCTGGCCACAATACTATTTTCCTCAAATATAATGTAGAATTATTTTTGCCCCCAGAGTATTTAATAACTACAAGGAAAGTTTTATTAATATGTGGGGTAAAAATTACTTTATTTACTAAGGGCTTTAGTGTGTTTCTTATTTCATTATTTCTTAAAGAAAATAATTTTAATAATTGTATAGCTGGATCCTGACTTCCAAATCACATGGATATCTGAAAATTGGAAATTTATTCTATTCCCAATTTTTTGTGTTTATTTAAGTAAATTATGTTAAAATATGTAAATTTTAAAGCTTACTTTCAATAAACACATTGATACATTCTCACATGAAAAATGTATTTATGAAATTTGTTCTTAAAATGAAAAATGCTTCACTTTATTTAGATTTTATAAATTTTTAAAAAGTTCTCAAAGCCAAAATTTTTTAAGGATCTGTAGAGTTGATTTAAAGCTATGTCTGAATTATGACTTCAAGGATCTCTTCTTGTTACAGAAATTTTTTGCTAGTTAAATTATTTTAATGTGGTTCCACATGATTGAAGCTAATTAGACTCTTCAATATAATCTATAAATAACTTTATGCAGAGTAGATGCTTTGCTATGATTTGATTTGACAAGGGTTTTTTGTTTGTTTTTAATAGGCAGTGGTTTTAAGAATCCTATATAATAAAAGAATAACATGCAAATTAACCGTCCCTCCACTATGCTCAAGCCACGCCCACCAGCCAATCAATAGTGAGTATGCAAATTAACCCAACTACAATGGCGGCGGCCACAGAGCTGGAACCAGCAGGAGGCTTGAGTTGCCCCCAGTGATGGAGGAAGCCTAGCTTCCTGCCTGCCCTGGCCAGACCTGGGCTCTACTCAAGGCTACAAAGTTTCAATTATAGAAGATAAATAAATCCCAGGGAAAAAAAAGAAAAGAAAAATAGGAGTAGCTGGGAGCTTGGATCGCCAGGGGGGCGTGGCCAGCCTGAAAACAGCCATCAGCCCCTCACCCAGGCTGGCCAGGCACCCCAGTAGGACTCCCCCACCATGCAGTGGCTGTGGGCAGCCTGAAAATGGCCCTCAGCCCCTCACCCAGGCTGGCCACAGCCCCAGATGGTGAGGGTCCCCGCTGGAGGGCTTGTCCAGCCTGCAAAAAACCAACAGCTCCTCACCCAGGCTGGGCAGGCACCCCAGTGGGGACCCCCACCATGAAGGGGGTGTGAACAGCCTGAAAACGGCCCTCAATCTCTCACCCAGGCTGCCAAGAACCCCATTAGGGATCCCCCACCCTAAAGGGGGTGTGGTGAGCCTGGAAACGGCCCTCAGCCCCTCATCCAGGCTGGCCAGGCACCCCAGCGGGACCCCCACCCTGATCCGGGACACCATTCAGGGCAAACTAGCCAGCCCCTACCCGTGCACCAGGCTTCTATCCTATATAATAAAAGGATAATATGCAAATTGACCCTAACAGCAAAATGACTGGGAATGATTGGTCACTATGACGCACACTGACCACCAGGGGACAGACACTCAATGCAGGAGCTGCCCCCTGGTGGTCAGTGTGCTCCCACAGGGGGACCTCTACTCAGCCACAAGCCAGGCTGATGGCTACCAGTACAGCGGTGGTGGTGGGAGCCTCTCCCACCTCCTCCTCAGTGCTAAGGATGTCTGAATGTCTGACTGCAGCTTAGGCCTGCTCCCCGCTGGCAAGTGGACATCCCCCGAGGGCTCCTGGGCTGCCAGAAGGATGTCTGACTGCCAGCTTAGGCCCAGTCCCCCAGGGAGCAGGCCTAAGCCAGCAGGTGGACATCCCCCGAGGTGTCCCAGACTGCAAGAGGGCACAGGCCGGGCTGAGGAAACCCCCCCCCCCCATGTGCACAAATTTTTGTGCACCATGCCTGTAGTATTGTGAATAATTTTGAAAACTGTGTCTGTTTGCCATGATGCATTTCTTTGAGCTGTGTTTGTCATAGTCATAAATGTTTTAAATTTATGTTATCTCCACTTTTGTCCTGTAAAATCCTTGGATCAAGGACCATTTGTCATACATGCAGACAACACTTTCCCATGGAAATCTTTGAAAGGAAATCTTAAATTCTTTCTAAGTAACTATGCTAAGTCCCCATTTAATAATGTCAATAGGTTCTGATACTTTAAGGGAAATGATATATAATGAAACCAATTTTATCAAAGGTTAATTTTGTATGAGTGGTTAAGATTGTATCACAACTAGGCATCTATTCCATTTGTGGTTAAAAAGATGATGATTTATCTTTATATTGTAGGTATGATTTGAGAGGTGAAGCTTTTTCATTGCATAGAAAAATTGTTACAAAGAAAAATATAAATTTCTGTTATTTTTAAACTAACAATTCTAAGTTTTTATTATTTAGAGATAACCTGGTGAAAATATTTTACTTAAAAACAAAAAAAACGAAGCAGTTAGAATTTTGCTCTATAGGAGCCATGGTGAAAGAGGTTTATGTAAAAGCAAAACTGTGGGCCAATGGATTGAAAAGGAAAAATGCCAAAGAATTAACCTTCCTTTCAAAGTACTAGGTGACCTTGTTGACAGCACTGAAACAATTGTCTCAGGTGCCAAATATGTGCAAAAAGATATATAATTTTACCACTTCAAACTGTTTTTTGTTCAGCAGACATTAATGAAAACTTTAAATATTTCTGAGAAAAATAAATTTGCTTTGCAAGATGCTGTATTCTTTTTTATGTAGTTATGGAAAATTCGAGATTAAAAGATATTTTAGTTGAAAGTATTTTATCTAAAATACACAAAAGGGATTTTATGAGCTTTAAAGTTCAATTATTTTTGTGATACAGTTATACATTTTTGTCATGTATTCATAGCCACAGTTTTATTATTCACATCATTTTTAAAACCATTTGATGAACATAAAAATCACCAGTTACAGTCATAATAAAAACAACAGTGGAAATGCTGTGATTGATTTTAAGAGGAGAAGAGAAATTATAGGAAAACTAATTCTACTTGTGAACACTTATACAAGACATTGTTACACAGTTTATATACATAAATGTAATATAAGTTTATCCTCATACCAGCCCCAGGGAGTTGGGATATTAGTTCTCATTTTGTAATGTAGGATACTTAAGGTTAGAAGAAAACTGGTTTAAGATTACATGGCTAGTAAATTAGCAAGGGTGCACATTTAGGTTTGCCTTATTTCAAGGATGGCTTTCTTAACACTTAGACCTCCCAGGTATAGAATTCAATAAGGACCCAAAAATAAAGTCTTAAGGCTAATTAGCAGCAGGCTATGTATGGCCTACACTCAGTCTATTTCTCTTGACACTATAGCACATAAACTGTATCTATTTAATTTTGTCTTAATTATAATTTCACACATGTTGCTATATTTCTACTTAGAAACATACCTTAAAATTAGCAATCATGCCCTGACTGGTTTGGCTCAGTGGATAGAGCATCGGCCTGCAGACTGAAGGGTCCCGGGTTCGATTCCAGTCAAGGGCATGTACCTTGGTTGCAGGCACATCCCCAGTGGTGGGTGTGCAGGAGGCAGCTGATCGATGTTTCTAACTCTCCTTCCTCTCTGTAAAATATCAATAAAATATATATTTAAAATAAAAACACATTTTTCCATTTAAAAATAGATTAATTAAATAAACTATATAAAATCCACTTGTGTTTTTAATCCACTGTCCATTTTGTAGATAGGATATTTTGCAAACACTACAACCTATCTGGCAATATTCTGCTTAAATCTCCTTAATAGACTTCTCGCAATTCCATTAGGAAAAAACCTCAGGTGTTTAAAATGTGTTTCAAGCTCCTTCCCGTTCTGTTCCTGATAGCCCCCTTAACTTTGTCTCTATTTCATATTACTTTCCTCACTGCATACAGGGCAAGCCATATGTATCCCCATGTTGCTGTTCCTTTTAAGTTTCATGCTTTCTCTTGCCAACAAACATTTCTATGATGTTTGAATTCCCTCCCTGGTATTTTTGCCTCCATCAGCGGGAATCTACAGAGATTCCTGCATGCTGAAATATGGCTTTCTCATCTTAAATCTTCAAACTTCCCTTAGCAGTTTTAAAGAAAAATCTACACCAGCTCAGAGATAGATTAACCCTGGATTGCCCTCACTGGGTTTTCGTATCTTTACTTGCCAGAGTGGAGAAGGGTGCTGCTACCACTATCTGCCTTCTGCCAGCACCTCATTGTGCAACTGGCTTCTGTTTGTGTTAGTCATGCAAGAGCACAGACCTCCAGGTCATTCCTCATTTCCTCGTGCTAAGCTGAAACTTTTATTTGTTAACTAAATCTCTTTCCTTTTCTAAGGACATCCCTCCAGCAAACCTCTCCACTATCTAAGGGATCACGGTTGTTTCCTTTTTATTGAGTGTTTCTCATCAGCCATCAAACTTGACCACCTTTCCTCCTCTAGCTACTCCTCAATGATCTGTTCCCCTTACTTTCAAGTCTCTCCACAAAAGGCTGCCTCATATTCTTCCTCTCAGATGTTCTTTTGTTCCCACCTCTTCACTAAACCCAGCCTTTTCAAAGTTGCCAATGATTTGCACATTACTAAATTCAGTGGTCAATCTTCATATCAAGTCACACTGACCTTTCAGTAGATTTCATCAAAATTGTCATTTCTTCTCTTTGAAACATATCTTTATGTTTTCCTTCCACCTTGTCTGTCTGTTCCTCAGTCCTTTGTGGGATGTCTCTTCTCTCTGAAGGTATTAACAGAGGCATGCTCCAGCCTTAGTTGCTGGCTATTTCTTCTATATACACACTCAGTCTCACAGTGATCTCATGCTCCTGGATTCAAATTTCCATCTCATTTGTCCCAAATCAGGGGTCCTCAAACTACGGCCTGCGG
Organism: Myotis lucifugus; assembly: GCF_000147115.1. Taxonomy (NCBI): domain Eukaryota; kingdom Metazoa; phylum Chordata; class Mammalia; order Chiroptera; family Vespertilionidae; genus Myotis; species Myotis lucifugus. The sequence goes on along the minus strand of NW_005871402.1, from coordinate 1,084,780 downwards.
GCCACATGCAAATACAAATATTGTATTTGTTCCCATTTTATTTTTTTACTTCAAAATAAGATATGTGCAGTGTGCATAGGAATTTGTTCATAGTTTTTTTTTTAAACTATAGTCGGCCCTCCAACGGTCTGAGGGACAGTGAACTGGCCCCCTGTTTAAAAAGTTTGAGGACCCCTGTCCCAAATTATCTGGTTCTTGTTTCCTGGATTGCTCATTTCCAGTATTCTCCTTGTCCTCTCTGTTCTCTCCACTGGAATACTTCTACCTTTAGGACTTTACATTTGCTTTTTCTTCTGCCCAAATATCTTTTCTCCAGACATATTTGTGGTTCTCTCCCTCACCTCATATTAATACTTGTTCAAATATAACCTCCTCAGAGAAAAGTTTCCTGACCAATCTGTTTAAATTGACCATCACTTTTACCTTGTCACTGACTACACACTTTCCCTGGTTTATTTTTCTTCATAGTATTTATCCCCTAGCTTATTATGTAGTTTACTTATTTATTTTTAATTTCTCTGTTCACCTAATGGAATATAAAATCTATAAGACAAGAATTTTTTTTAAAATTCTTTTGTTCAATGATGTCTCTCTACTGCTTAGAAAAGTACATGGTAAATGGTAGGTTTTAAAAGTACTTGTTGAATAAATAAATTGGTGAAAAGCACTTTCCCACCTTGTGCATCTTAATTTTTCTTAAAATTAAGTATAGTTATCACTTGTGGCCAAGTGAATCAAAATGTTATAACTGGGATTTGTTATAAAAATTTTACTTAAGGCCCTGCCTATGTGGCTCAGTAGTTGAGCATCGACCTATGAACCAGGAGGTCATGGTTCAATTCCTGGTCAGGGCACATGCCTGGATTGCGGGCTTGATCCCTGGTGTGTGGTGTGCAGGAGACAGCTGATCAATGATTCTCTCTCATCATTAATGGTTCTATCTCTCTCTCTCTTCCTCTCCCTTCCTCTCTGAAATCAATACAAATATATTTAAAAATTTTAACTTGAGGCTAATGCATCATTTGGTCCAATGTTAATAGTCAATTCAAAAATGTAACTAGTTCTAATATTAATATTCAACTTATATCATTTATGGCACTGGACTCAGTAATTGTAAGAATAAAAGCAGAAACCCAAACTACTTTAGTATTTAAAATGAAATCACTATGAAAAATTGATTCAAATTGCTCACTTAGAGGTTCTAATATTTTGTGTCTAATTAGAAAGTACAATTTCATTCAAGATATATTATAATTTGTATAATTATTACAAAAAACACATTCTATAAAATAGGAAAATGAAAAAATATATGAAATAATTAAAATCACTAAAAATTCATGGTACTAATAGACCTATTATAACTTTTTAATGTTTTCTTTCTCCTCTATCTTATACAAAATTAGGGTAGTTCTACTTACATAGATTTGTAATATTTCATTTTCAAATACTATGTTGTAAACATTTTCTCAAATCCCAAAATATTCTTCTATAATTTTAATTTAAATATAGCATATAATTTAATATATCTTTATTTTTTGATATTCATATTGCTTTAACTTTTTTTTTATAATAGAAAAATATTTTGATGAACATTTTGTAAATTTTTTTGTACACAAGCCTAATGTTATACTATGAAAAAATATTAGGTATGTAGTTTCTGAGCTAAGGAACTTGAATATACTTAAGCATCTTGATTCAAAGTGTCAAATTGCCAACCTGATCCAAGTGAAGATTCATGGTTTTTTAAAAATATACTATTGTTGCAGTTTTACGTTCCTTTTTATACTAAAGTTATTTATGAGCTACTATTTTACTTAGTGTCTGGGGTAAGCATGTTTTTGTCATTTATTTTACTATTTGATGAAGTTCCTGGCTTTGCCCATTTTCCCTTTGACAGGCTCATTTGTTTCTCTTTTTATTTGCAAATTTACATCAAGGATACTATCCATTAAATTTACATGTGGCAGTTTTTTCACTTTGTTATTTCTCTGTTAGTTCTATTTACAGTATTTTTAAGTAGTTTCACTTTTTCTAAAATATTCATTTGTCATTCTTGTATTGTTCCTTTATCTAGTTTAACACAGAATGGTTTTCACGTGTCTACTTCATTTATGTGAAGCTTCCTATGTGTTGGGCACTGTTCTTTACAATATATTCACTCCTCTAATCCTTACAAAATCCTTGTAAGAAGTCGTTATGCTTGTCATATTTTACAGATGAATAAACAGGAATAAAATTATTAAATAATTTTCCCAAAGTTATAATAGTCAGTAATTTACAGAGCCAGGATTTCAATCCAGGTGGTCTAACTCCATAGTTCATGCACTTAAACATAATGATGAATAGCCTTTATTTTCTTCTATTCAATAAATTGATTTATTTTAAAATTTTAATATTTATAGTTTTTTATTAATAATATATAAAATCAGTAGGTTTTATTTCCCCCCATTATGAGGTTTTATAGCACAAAGAGTACTTTTTACTTATTTATTTTTTTAAATATTTTTTATTGATTTTTTACAGAGAGGAAGGGAGAGAGATAGAGAGTTAGAAACATTGATGAGAGAGAAACATCGATCAGCTGCCTCCTGCACACCCCCTACTGGGGATGTGCCCGCAACCCAGGTACATGCCCTCGACCGGAATCGAACCCAGGACCTTTCAGTCCGCAGGCCGACGCTCTATCCACTGAGCCAAACCAGTTTCGGCACAAAGAGTACTTTTTAAATTCCTTCTTGCCTCATGATTGAAATGACATTCTGAGTACATACTAAATCTGTATAGAGTGTAAATTTTGCACCTTAAATTTCTATTTTGTTCTGTATTTTACTCTCAGATCATCACCCAACTGACTGCATTTTAAAATATTTTCAACTTTTAAATTCTATTCTCCCTCACTACTTTGGTTTTTTTAAATTTGTATTCAATTTATTGGGATAACATTAGTTATTCAAATGATATTGGTTTTAGATATACATTTCATAATACATCATCTGTATATTGCATTGTGTGCTCACCACCCCAAGTCAAATCTCCTTCCATCACCTTTACCCTTTCTACTTCCTCCCATCCCCCTTTCACTCTGGTAATTGCCATACTGTTTTCTGTGTCTATGAGTCTCTTTTCTTTCTTTCTTTCTCTCTTTCTTTCTTTCTTTCTTTCTTTCTTTCTTTCTTTCTTTCTTTCTTTCTTTCTTTCTTTCTTTCTTTCTTTCTTTCTCTTTCTTTCTTTCTTTCTTTCTTTCTTTCTTTCTTTCTTTCTTTCTCTTTCTTTCTTTCTTTTAGGCTTAATCCTTTCATCTCCCCCCCCCACACCCCCCACACTCCCTTTTTTATTTTATTTTCTGATTGGGATTTTATTATGAACGAAAACAGACAAAACCAACAATGAATATATTCTATTTCAGTCTTCATAGTTGAAGTGGTAAATGGTCCCATGATCAGGCACACACTTTGGCTAAGTTTAGCTTTATCACATTAAAAAAATTATATATAAAATAACTATCTCTTCAAAATATAGTTTATTTTTAAGATGAGTTTACAGGAAATACAAAAATAGTTAAACTTGGGGGGAAAGGACAGGCCTGAAACAGCCTGAAATTCAGAAAATGTAATGTTAATGTTGTGTTACATACAGCTGCTCTCAGGGTATATTGTTTTCTGTTCAGACCAGAATTACTCAACATATATCTCCAAATTAATGTCTTTGAAAGGGGCCCTTAAGGCACCCCAGTTCTCCTGCCAGGTATGCAAAAATCCCTCCTGGTCCCACCTCTATCATTTCTAAAAGGTATAATGGCTAGCCATTCTAGAATTTTAAAGAGAGCTTTTTTTTTGAGATTTTTTTTCTACAGCATTAAAAAACATTTATAAATTACTGGTTTAAACTTAGAGCCTTCAATAATGGTTTAAATTGCTTTAAAATATGAAATCAAGCAGTAATTAATTTTTTCACATTTAATTTCACACCTTAAACTTCTGAATCATTAAGATCTCAATGTTTTAATGAAAGAAGTAGAAAATGGGGTATAATTTAGTATCACCTTTTTGTCTCCAATACAAGTATAATATATACAAGAATAAATAGTTAAACAGAAATGAGAGCATAATAAAAAAAAGTAGGACTTTGTATATTTGCCCAAGCTGAATTAACCTTTTCTCTAAATTTAAGGTATATGGCAAATTGAATGTTTGATTTTAGCAATTGTGATATTATCAGTTTAACACTTAAAACACTGACTGAGTCATTTCTTTATTCACATAGACTTCTTAAATATGAATAATCTGATCTGTACGAGTTTTCCTTTCTTGTTTGGTATCTAACTACTAATTAGGTATCCTTCAAATTGGTCCATGTGATCCTGTGTTCCTCTCCTTCAGAAGCATCAGTACTGCATTTTGACCAATAGTTTGAAACAAGAATTTTAAATTACTGCATTTATAATCTTGATAATATGAAGAGTCCCAAATATTTATTTTTTAAAATGTTAACATTAAAAAAATCAAAACATTAAAACAAAAGACACTCTTATCAGCCAGGAAATTCCAAGAGATTTAGGAGCTCTATATTAGGAATTAGAAACAAAGATCAAATGTTATGATAAAATATGCTCCTGTGCCAGGAACCCAGAGTAGAAATCATTATACCATTATGGTATATATGGGAATACACATAATTTGGGAATATATATATATATATATATATATATATATATATATATAATGAATTTAAGGAATATATGTATGTAGAATAAATATATATTAATTCTTTGTTATAATTTTTCTGGTATTCTATAATTGACCCATATATTATGATTACTCATTTGTATGTCTGTTCTCTCTAAAACTAGGGAGAACATTAGGAAAGGGATCTTAAATCATAATTTTCACCCCTCAATATATAAAAGATACAATAAGAAGCATGGAACAGACTCCCTAATCTCAGAGGGAATTCAGGGGTGGGTAGGTAGGTGCTAAGAGATTAACTTCTATGCATATATGCATATCCTATGGACACAAACAACAGGGTGGTGCTCTCCAGGTCCATCCATGCTGTTGCAAATGGCAAGAGTTCTTTCTTTTTAATAGCCACATAGTATTCCATTGTGTAGATGTACCATGGATTTTTTACCCACTCATCTACTGATGGGCACTTAAGCTGTTTCCAAATCTTAGCTATTGTAAATTGTGCTGCTATGAACATAAGGGTGCATATATATTTTCTGATTAGTGTTTCAGGTTTCTTAGAATATATTCCCAGAAGTGGGATTAATGGGTCAAATGGGAGTTCCACTTTAATTTTTTTTTTTTTTTAGGAAACTCCATGCTGTTTTCCATAGTGGCTGCATCAGTATGCATTTCTACCAGCAGTGTACTAGGGTTCCCTTTTCTCCACATCCGCGCCAACATTGTTGCTTATTGATTTGTTGATGGTAGCCATTCTGACAGGTGTGAGGTGATATCTCATTGACATTTTGATTTGCTTCACTCAAATGATTAGTGACTTTTAGCATGTTTTCATATGCCTTTTGGCTTTCTGTATGTCCACTTTGGAGTAGTGTCTATTTAGGTCCTTTGCCCATTTTTTCATTGGATTGTGTGTCTTCTTTTGTTAAGTTGTATGAGTTCCCTATATATTTTAAAGATTAACCCCTTAACGGTGTATCATTGGCAAATATGTTCCCCCATGCAGTGGACTCTCTTGTTATTTTCTTGATGGTTTCTTTTGTAGTGCAAAGGCTTTTTATTTTGATGTAGTCCCATTTGTTTACATTCTCCTTAGTTTCCATTGTCATAGGTGATGTATTGGTAAACATATTGCTATGAGGTATGTCTGAGATTTTGGTGGTTTCTTCTAGAATTTTTAGGGTTTCCTATCTTATGTTTAAGTCCTTTATTCATTTTGAGTTTATTTTTGTGTATGGTGTAAGTTGGTGGTCTAGTTTCATTTTTTTTTGCATGTTTCTGTCCAATTTTCCCAACACCATTTATTGAAGAGGCTGTCTTTGCACCATTATATGCTCTTGCCTCCTTTGTCAAATATTATTTGATGTTTTGTCAGTCGTGGTTTTAATATTCTTGAGGAAAATTAAAATAATTTATTTATAATTAAACTAGATGGTATTTAATGAGAGCTGATATACCCTGATTTGCGTCATTTGTTTTGGGAAAGAAAAACATGTAAGTGAAAATGAATTCATATGCAGTAACTCATAACATGTCAGGAAATGTGTTAAAATGATTAATTTGAAGCAAAATGTAAAGCATGTGAGATTATTATATCATTTTTAAATGTATAAAGTGTTATTTGGAGGGTTATTTTATATATTAAAAGTCATATAACATTAACTCGTAAAGTCTGGAGTCCATGGAATTTGTTTTACATTTTCTGCTAGACTATTCTGCCATCAAGGTGAGTGTCTGGAGAGATGAAATTGTAGTTCAATACAATGTAACTGGGCAAGATTTTGAGTATTAAACTTTGACTTTGAATAATAGAGAAAGCCAGATAAATAAAAGAAGGAAAGAAGCATTTCATAACTGCGGAAGAAAGTGAGCAGATACACAGAGGTTCAGGAGATTGACAGAGCTGGGGGAAACCTACTTGACTAGAACACACATAGGAAAGTTTGGTTCAAATGATATCTGGTTAGAAAGATTGAGTGGAACTGAGTTAAGAAGGTCTCTGTGTCCAGGCAGAGTGGCTCACTTATAGTGATATATGTAGTATGATGCCTTGGTTGTTTGTATCAGAGAAATAATGTGATGGAAATGACATTGCAGACTGAGAAAAGAGGATAGAAGTAAATTAAAAGAAAAGAGGTTAAAATTAGAAGGTTGGAAAAGATTTTTAGTAAAGCTAATATTAAGGATTCTCTTCAAATTTTATGTTTTATATATGCCTATACCTATAGTCTCAACAGGAACACACACAATGTATATTAATATATTTATTTTTGGTCTTAGTCAATTAAACATGTACTGAGCCCTTATTATGTGTCAGGCACGATTTGGATCTTTAGGATACGGCAGTGAATAAAACCATGTTTTTTTAATGGATAATTTGTACAATAAATAAATAAACACATAAATCCAAAATATGTCAATTGTGATGTGTTTATGAAGAAAATAAAGTGATTTTTTTCATCACCTATGAACATTTTTTTGTAATAAGGTTACAAAGTATATACATTATTTTTCCTTTTGGTTTCTCTGTGTATTAGTTTATTGTTTCTTTGATTGTTTTGCTGAGTAACATATTACAATCTATTTAGTGGCTTAAGACAATTTAAGTTTATCATAAATTTCCCCGTGATTAGGAGAATGGACACTTTTACCTGGTGTTACTGCCCATTGCCTCACACAGCTACAATCCAGAGGGAACTGGGAAGGCATTCTCATCTGAGGCTCAAGGTCCTCTTCCAAGCTCATTTCAGTTTTGGCCGAATTCATCCTTTGCAGCTCTAGAACTCATGGAAGCTTCTCCAACCTGCAGGACTCTCTTGTGACCTCTAGATTCTCTTTAATGAGCCCATGTGACTAGGTCAAGCCAATCCAGGGTATTTTCCCTTTTGATTAACAACATAATGTCAACTGATTAGAGACCTTAATAGTGTCTTAACAATCCCTTCACCTTGGCCACATTCTATTGATTAGAAGCAAGCCTCAGGTTTAACCCACATTCAAGCAGAGGGTATCCACACAAAGGATACTGGGGGGTGGGAATAACTGCAGCCACCTTAGAATCCTGCCTAACTCATGCTGTGGAAATAAGTTATGACAAAACAAGTAATATTCTATTTATGTTAGCTTAATTTGTAATTTTCACACTTTATTGTAATCAGCAAGATAGTACTTAAAAAGTACTAATATTCTCCATAAATAAAAAGTAATACTGTGGTTATGAAATTGTATTATTTTTGCATCATAACTAACAAGAGACTTTGTTACCATTTTCTATTAAGGTAATTTTAATATAATCTATAAAATTATTCCTTAGATACTTGACCTAATTCAGAATTGGTGCTTTGAAAAAGAGTTCCTCTATAAATGTAGATATACTTCAACACTTTCATGTGCAAAGAATGAGAAATATTAAGATATTTTTCTATCATTTGAACTT
>NW_005871402.1:1036811-1076559 GCF_000147115.1 Myotis lucifugus | reverse complement strand
GGGGACAGTCGAGCCAGCAGGGGAGCAGTTAGGCATTGATCAGGCAGGCAGGGGAGTGGCTAGGGGCTGATCAGGCTGGCAGGGAAGTGGTTAGGGGGTGATAAGGCAGGCAGGCAGGCGAGTGGTTGGGAGCCAGCAGTTCTGGATTGTGAGAGGGATGTTCGACTGCCCTCGAGGGGTCCCAGATTGGAGAGGGTGCAGGCTGGTCTGAGGGACACACACACACCCCCGTGCACGAATTTCATGCACCGAGCCTCTAGTTTATATTTATAACATGCATGAAATTTGAATTAAGTATGCCTTTATACCTTAGATCTTACCAATTTATTTGGCTAGATAATTATATTCAAAGTAATACAAAAATTAAGAAAACAGTCATTTTCAGGAACAAATGTTTAAATATATGCATTTAAACATTATTTTAACTTGATTAAGTCCAATCTACAAATCATACCTTCAAATTACATTTGGACTTTTTCATTTCCAACTTGGTTATACTAGAAATTCATTCAATAAGAAAAAATACAAGTTTTGTCATTGAATCCTCCTTTATGTTGGAACTTTCCTGAGTAGGCATAAAGGGTGGGAGCTTTGAATAGAGAAGTACCTTTGGTTATATAGAGTTATCCGCTATTCAAGCTCTATATTCTCTTGTCTTATAACTGCCATCTAAAAGGTTATATATAATTAGAAACATACTTTCCACAATTCAACCAGAACTCCTTCCTGTGCCAACTCTCTGATAGATTCATAATATTGTGATGGGGATGTTTATAAGTGGTTGAAATTTGTCTGTTCATCAGGGGTTCTTTTTCTTCCCTAAAATTTAGAAGATTTTAAAAGCTCTATTGATTTAAAAGCACTTTCTTCCAGTCCATGTTGCTTTCTCAGTAAGCTTTACTGCCCATTAATTGCTCTGAATTGATAGCTATTATAAGTAATTCCCACTGTGGTCAATTATCAGACTGTGAGGACTATCTGTTAATATGATTTTTTGATCAATTAAAGAAGTATGAGTAGTTTTGAATATGACATCTAATATATGTAGATTTCATTTTGTGTACAAAAAGAAAGTCTGGTATAAAATCCCAACAATTCATGAGGGCCATCAAACTTAGAAGAAAAAGTGCTGTAAGTTATTTAGCATGCAGAGACAGCACACTTTTTCACGGCAATGCTGCCTAGTAGATACTGGTCCTAGAGCATTCCAGCTGCCAACAAAGACATAACATTATTTAGTGTGATATGAAGAGCTACTAAAAAACTCTGCATACCAGGTAGATTCTCTCTCATAATACACAGGACCTTGCATTAAATCTTGGGAATTCTTGCTAAAATAAAAGTATAATCTCAGCCCTGGCTGGTTTGGCTCAGTGGATAGAGCGTTGGCATGTGGACTGAAGGGTCCCAGGTTTGATTCCGGTCAAGGGCATGTACCTTGGTTGCGGGTACATCCCCAGTAGGGGGTGTGCAGGAGGCAGCTGATCAATGTTTCTCTTTCATCGATGTTTCTAATTTTCTATCCCTCTCCCTTCCTCTCTGTAAAAAAATCAATCTACACTAATAAAAGATAAAAATGCAAATTGATCTTACCTTTGTGATGCCCACCAGCCAATCAGGGATGTGTATGCAAATTAACCCAACAAAGATGGCAGGTTAATTTGCATACACGGGCGCCAAGTGGCTGGGGGCGGGGTGGGACACTTTGCCATGGTGACGATGTAGGCTTTCACACCGCCCCAGCTGCTCCGGGCCTCTGGGCAGCACTCTGGGCCTCTGGGCAGCGTGGGAAGGTGGAAAGGCGGCTCCGGCCAGAGTGAAGGTGGTGCCAGCAGCCAGGGGAAAGAAGGTCCATTCTTGTGCGAATCTTCGTGCATAGGATCTCTAGTAAAAATATATTTTTTAAAAAGTATAATCTCAGCAAAGAGTAGCAAGTACTATGTTACGGCAATTTATGACAAACTATAAGAATATGAAACTGGATGCCAGTGAGGCAAAGAAAAGTATTTTTGTTTTGTCTTTAGGTAAGGAAGGTAAGAGCCACACATTGTAAAATGTCTAAGCTGTCCTTATTTATTTTATACCCTTCTCTTTTCACCTGCCAACCTATCTCTGCATTTGATAGCATATGTGTATTACTGGAAAGGCCAAGCATAATCTATGGCTAAGCATATAAATAGCTTCATTTTATCTCAAGAAGACAGAATCAGGAAGACACTTGCATGGACCCTAGATGTGGACACAAGCAATTTAAGAAGATATCCCAGAGTCTTGGAAACCAGAGCACAGTCTACTGTTGATAAAAGGCTCAAAGTGTGCTCATCCTATTGGTTTCATTGACTCTTCAGCCAGTGGGAAAGGCATGGTCAGGGGAAGGTCATAACAGGATACTCCAAAGACAGGATCTAGGACAGGGGTACCTGATTTCCCAGGTCTACAGTGGGATTGCCTTCCTTATTTTTAAAATATATTTTAATTGATTTTAGAGAAGAAGGGAGAGGGAGATAGAGATAGAAAAATTAATGATGAGAGAGAATCATTGATTGGCTGCCTCCTGAATGCCCCACACTGAGGACCGAGTCCACAACCCTGGCATCAGCCATGACTGGGAATCAAACAATGAACTCCTGGTTCATAAGTCAATGTGAAGAGCAGCTTCAGTGTTTGGACAGGTTCAAGCCTCGGACTAATGAGTGGGCACGGTCTTTTTATGGCAAAGCCATGTGCAAGTCCCAGAACAATTATAGCCAAAGGCTATAGTAAGCTTGACCTTATGGTCCGAACCTGTGGTCCCATGTGGCTAAGTGATGTAGGCTGAGGGAGGTGCAGCAAGTAAACAGAGCTTGATCAGGTGCATGTAATTGAGTAGATTTGAAACCTGCAAGAACATTGTAAGCATCTTGACCATGCCCTTGCTTTGCCTCCTGGAATCTGGCTATAAAATAAAGACTATGCTTTCAGGCTGTGGTGCTGTCTCTCCATCAGAGAAGTAGCATCCCACCTAGCCCCTGCTTTATTCTCTTGTCTGTCTTTTCTAAATCCTTCACCATCCCCTCTTGGTTCACCCATGGCCTTGCTGGCTCAGCACAAGTCAACACTTAACCACTGAGCAATGCTGGCTAGGCTATTTATAATTTCTTTTAATTTAAAATATTCTGCTATTTTATACACATTTCCCTTAATTCATTGACTTAGTTTTACTAAGTAGTATATTTTAATAGCTAATAATTTTTCTACTTTAATATAATAAATTATTTTCTTATCATTATAGAACATGAAAATATTTATTTTCCTTTTAAAATACATATATTTTAAAATTAAGCTGATAAGTTTCATATGATATCACTCCATACATCTTGGTGAGTATTCTGTTAAAAAATATTTTGTCCATTGACAGTATTGAGGAACTGATGCCATAAGTTATAATGAGATCAATTGAGTAAATATAACTCCAAGCATTAAATAGTAATCAAGATGTGATTCTTAAAGGAGTAATGCTTCATTTTTATTACTGTAATAGTCTCTGAGAAAAATACATATTTTTTTTTTTCTTGGAATTCCTTTAATTATACCATTATTATTTTAAACTCATTTTAGATTTCACTTTCATCAACCAAAATTTTACTCACCTTTTGCTTTACCTAAATGTTGAGAAATATTAGCATTAGCTGGTTCCTTTTTATAAGTTTCTTGATAATTTCAGATTTTTTTGCATAAATTTAGAGACTAGTGTTGAGACAATTTAAATAGGTGACATTAATTAATCATAAGATAAGGAATTTAATTTTATGATTCTTTTGTGTGTGTTTTTTTAATATGGTATTAAAGGTAAAGATGGCTAAATATGAAATGCATCAGCAATCTATACTAATAAAAGGGTTATATGCTAATTAGACTGGGAGACCTCTGGACATCCTTCTGGACAAAGCCATGGTGGTGGGGCTGAGGCAGAGGTGGTTAGGGGTGATCATGCCAGGAGGGGAGGGCAGTTGGAGGTAACCAGGCAGGTGAGGGGGGCAGTTGGGAGTGAAAAGGCTGGCGCGGAGGGGGGGGGCAGTTGGGGCCATGAGGTCACCAGGGGAGGGCAGTTGGGGGCCATGAGTCTAGCAAGAGGGGCAGTTGGGGGCAAGAAGGCCAGCGGGGTGGGGGGAGTTGGGGGCGATGAGGCCACCAGGGGAGGGCAGGTGGGGGCCATGAGGCCGGCAAGAGGGGGAAGTTGGGGGCAAGAAGGCCAGTGGGGGTGGGGGGAGTTGGGGGCGAGCAGGCTGGCAGACAGAGTGGTTAGGGGAAATCAGGCAGGCAGGTAGGTGAGCAGTTAGGAGCCAGTGGTCCTGGATTGCGAGAGGGATATCTGACTGCCAGTTTAGGCAGATCCCACAGGGGTCCCAGATTGGAGAGAGTGCAGGCCGGGCTGAAGGACACCCTCACCTCTGTGCACGAATTTTGTGCACGGGACCACTAGTCCTACATAATAAAAGCCTAATATGCAAATTTTCCCCTGGGGCGGTCGTTCAACCGGGAGTTCAACCACTTGCTATGATGTACACTGACCATCAGGGGGCAACATGAAACATGGCGGGGTCGGTTACCTGGGGGCAGGGGTGATGGGAATGGAGGTGCAGTGAGAATGCAGGGTGTCCGCCGAGCTCGCTCTCACTCCACCTACTATCCTTCCCCAGGACATCAGAGCTCGCACACCAGGGAAGCCTCCATGCGCTCAGGTGCCGGGCACCCGTGAGGAGCCTGACCTGCACCCGTGCAGCATCTTCCAGGTAAGCTGGGCCACAGCCACTGGGGCCACAGGGGCTGGTTGGGCTCCCCATGGGTTTGTGCAGGAGCCAGTCTGCAAAGCCTGCAGGGAGAGAGTGCGCTACCTGCCTGGCTTTAGTGTGGCACTGCAGGGTGGCTCAGAGGTTCACACTGCACCCCAGCCCATGGCATCCAGCCGTGCTCACCGCATCTTCACGTGGGGACTCAGGCACTGTGTCTCAGGTGGAGGGGGGTACATGGGGGCCCGGGACTCCAGATGCTGTCCAGGGCCCAGAGGTCAGCTGGCACCTGTCCTTCCACACCAGACACTTGCACTTCGATCGCTGGCCAGGCCTAGAAACCTCACCCATGCATGAATTTCATGCACTGGGCCTCTAGTATTTTTCATAATTAGAGAGAAAATTAAAATTTAAATAATAAATATATATAGTTTTATTTTGAGAGGAGATCAATTTATATTTATTAAAGTGTCCTGATAGTCACCTGGGTGGAAAGAATTCATTAACCCAAAAAGCAGAAAGACTACTTAGACAAGGGAAATGTTCTCAAATTGGGAGACATGTATCTTCCGACATAATTAGAACTGATGTGATATGGTAACTCAGTACATCACAGAGTAAGATTCTCAGCTGAGCTGTAAGGTGAGAATGTGGCAGAGGGAAGGTTGATCATCCTTCTATATTAAATAAGATATATGGCTAATTCTCTCTTGGCTTGTAATAAAGAATAACTCTTAAATTGCTTTTCAACTAGGTTGGGAAAAGGTAGGTAATTTCAAGGGATATCTTATGCTCCCCCTTTCTTCTTAATCAGATAGAAAAATCCCTATGTTAATAGCAGCATCAAAAAAAGTCTATGTAGCCCTGGATCAGTGGTCAGAGCACCAGTCTATTTTTATATTGTTTGTATGTTTATTTTGTTCATTAGAGTCCGTGTGTAAATGAAGTTATATGGTAATTTGTCTTTCTCTGACTTGCTTACTTCACTTAACATTATACTCTCCAGGTCCATCCTTGTTGACACAAAAGGTAAGATTTTCTTTTTAAAGTCAAATAGTATTCCATTGTGTAAATGTACCACTGCTTTTTTAATCCACTCTTCTACTGATGGGTTTCCAAGTATTGGCTATCTATAATAATAAAAGCTTAATATGCTAATTAGACTGGACAGCTGAACAACCTTCTGGACGTCATTCCATATGTCTTCTCAGATATAGCCACTGTAGCGGAGGCTGAGGCAGAGGCTGTTAGGGGCAATCAGGCAGGCAGGCAAGCGGTTGGGAGCCAGCGGTCTCAGATTGTGAGAGGGATGTCCAACTGCTGGTTTAGGCCTGATTGGACATCCCCTGAGGGGTCCCGGATTGAGAGAGGATGCAGGCCATGCTGAGGGAACCCCCCCTGCACAAATTTCATGCACCGAGCCTCTATTGTAAATAACACTGCAAGGAACATAGGACTGCATATATTCTTTCTAATTAGTGTTTCAAGTTTCTTCAGATATTTTTCCAAAAGTGGAATTACTGTATCTAAGGCAGTTGCATTTTTAATTTTGGGGGAAACTCCATATTACTGTTTCCCAACAATCCACCTTCCAACCAGCAGCATGTGAAGGTTTATTTTTCTACACATCCTCCCCAGCAGTTGTTGTTTGTTAATTTATTGATGATAACCATTCTGACAAGTGTGAGATAATATCTTATTGTGGTTTTAATTTTCATGTGATGACTAGTGACCTTGAACATTTTCCATAGTATAACATACATAAAAGAGTAGTTCATTACTCTTCAAATTTGGATGCCATATTTGATTTTAAGGGCTGGTACTTTTTTTTTTGAAGTTAAAGTAATATAAGTTTTCTTTTTTTAGTTTGTAATTACAGCCATATCTACATAAATTATTTTTATGCTTGTTCATTAAATTTCAAGACCAAGATTTAGCAACAGTTCATTTGTTTTAGTGCACTGGCTGATTAAAAATAATTTTTAGAATCTCTTTAATTTAATTTAAGTTAATTTTAATTTTATTTTTAATTATATTTCAAAATAAATTATATAAAAAGTATAAAAGAGGGAACATGGAATAAAAATATATCTCTTTCAGTAAAATTTTTAATGTATTTTACATTGGGACATGCTTACAGAATAATGTAAATTATTGTAACAAGCAAGAAGAGAAAGTCTTAACTTGCAGCATATAATCCTATCTAATAATAGACAAACGTGGTAATTAACCATATCTCCGCTACACTTCCCATTGGCTAATCAGCAGGATATGCAAATTAACTGCCAACCAAGATGGCGGCCGGCAGCCACACAGCTGAAGCGAACAGGAGGCTTGCTTGCTCCAGTGATGGAGGAAGCCAAGGTTCCCCGCCTGCCGCAGTCCAGCTCTGAGCTGCACTCTAAGCAACAATGTTGCAATTATAGAAGCTAAACAAACCCCAGAAACCTGCTTTCAGCCAGCCGGCCTCAGAGCTGGAGCCGCAACAAAGTTTCAATTACAGAAGGTAAATAAATCCCAGCATAAAAAAAAAAAGAAAAAAGGATAGACTGGGAGCTTCAGTTGCAGGCTTGGCCTGCCTGAAAACAGCCCTCAGCCCCTCATTCAGGCTGTCCCGGCACCCCAGTGGGGACCCCCCACCCTAAAGGAGGTGCGGGCAGCCTGAAAACAGCCCTCAGCCCCTCATTCAGGCTGGCCAGGCACCCCAGTGGGGACCCCCACCCTGAAGGGGGTGCGGGCAGCCTAAAAACAGCCCTAAGCCTCTCATCCAGGCTGGCCAGGCACCCCAGTGGGGACCCCCACCCTAAAGGGGGTACGGGCAGCCTGAAAACAGCCATCAGCCCCTCACCCAGGCTGGCCAGGCACCCAAGCGGGACCCCCACCCTGATCCGGGACACCATTCAGGGCAAACCAGCTGGCCCCCACCCGTGCACCAGGCCTCTATCCTATATAGTAAAAGGGTAATATGCAAACTGACCCTAACAGCAGAAAGACTGAGAATGACTGGTCACTATGACACACACTGACCACCAGGGGGCAGATGCTCAATGAAGGAGCTGCCCTTTGGTGGTCAGTGCGCTCCCACATGGAGGAGCTCTGCTCAGCCACAAGCCAGGCTGATGGCTGCCAGTACAGCAGTGGTGGTGGGAGCCTCTCCTGCCTCCTCAGCAGTGCTAAGGATGTCTGACTGCAGCTTAGGTCTGCTCCTCGCTGGCAAGTGGACATCCCTCAAGGGCTGCCGGACTGCCAGAGGGATGTCTGATTGCCAGCTTAGGCCCAATTCCCTGGGGAGCAGGCCTCAGCCAGCAGATGGTCATCCCCTGAGGGGTCCCAGACTATGAGAGGGCACAGGCTAGGCTGAGGGAACCCCCCCTCCCCCAGTGCACAAATTTTTGTGCACTGGGCATCTAGTCTACACTAACAAAAGAGAAACATGCAAATTGGTATCACTCTGCTACACCCACCAGCCAATCAGGAAGAGTATGCAAATTAACCCAACCAAGATGGCTGTTAATTTGCATATGCAAGCGTGGAGCGAAGACTGAAGGCTCCGGCCCCAGCAAAGACTTAAGACTGAAGAATGAAGACGACTGACAACTGAAGAGGCTTGGCTTCTCTGCTGCGGCTGGAGCGATGGCCTGGGTCCTGGGTGCCGGAGGAAAACCGGTGCTGGCAGCCAGGGGAAGGAAGGCCTATTGCACGAATCTCTTCGTGCAATGGGCCTCTAGTAAATCTTTAAATATAAAAGCCTAAGTGACCATTTTGACTGGTTGACCGGTCACTACAATGCACACTGACCACCAGGGAGCAGACGCTCAATGCAGGAGCTTTCCCCTGGTGGTCAGTGGGCTACCACAGCCAATCTCCCACAGTCCCTCCTCCTGGCTGGCCAGCTGGCCCCGATCACCGGCCAGGCCAAAGAACCCACCTCTGCACGAATTCGTGCACCAGGCCTCTAGTATATATATAAATTTAGACATACAATCCCTTTTAGTTCCTACTCTGCTACCAACATAAACCCATTACAAGGTATCACTCCCTTCTAAGATTCTCACTTTATTTTCTAAACTAGAGGCCCAGCGTGTGATATCACGTGAGACCCAGACCCACCATGCTGGTGGGATCCAGACTGACTCCCGCCATGCCAGGTGGGACGCAGAACCCAGACTGACTCCTGCCGTGCCGCGGGACCCAGAGTCAAGTCCCTGCCCACTCAGGTGTGCTTTGCTGTGCATACAGCCCCACCCACCCATATGTGACTTGCCAAGCATGCAGCCTCCTGGTGACCAGTCTTTGGTCGTTCCGCCATGACGGCGTCATGACCACAGGGTTTTTATGATAGAAACACCTCAGAGAAAGTAAAAAAAAGAGAAATAATTTAAACTGCTGAAAATGTGAAACTTAATTGTACATGAAACTAGCTACAAAAATATAACAAACAAGTTGTGATATCATTAATTTTTCATGAACATAGGATCAAAAAAACTAAAGAATATGTATGTGCCAACATTAAAATGTCTTGTTAGCTAACATACTTTCCCCCACAACTATTTTAGTAACAGCATAACATACTGAAAGAAAAGCATTGACAAAATAAAATGAGGTGTTGAAATACTTTTGAGGAGAATATTAATTTTCCCCTTATTTGGTGTATGTACGCATCAGAGGTGAAAAGGGGAAGTGAAGGTATAGAAAATTAATTTCTGTGTCATTTACAATAAGCTTAAGGGAAACTAGGTGGTGTAGATAATAGAACCAACCCAGGACATTATTTTGATTACCTGTCCTGGTGGAAACCACATGTAGCTACATAATAGTCATTAGAAGGGATTATACTGAAATAAAAAATCAAAAATGAGAAAATAGAAAATAGCAATAAAAGATCTATTATTCACAGTTCCTTTACAAATTTGTAACAGAGAATTGGGAAATTCAAGGCTGGAAACAAATGAAGGATTGATCATAAAAAAAAGAGAGAGAGTACTTTTTAACAAAATACCCTATTCTGTCTCAGAAACAAATAAATATGAGGTTGAGGATACACAGCATAGAACAGAAGCTGTGTATTGCATATAATTAATTGTCTCTCAAAAACAAGGTTTAAATATCCTCACAGTTGGAAAGTAGGCCTGAATGGATATAAGGTTTCCAGGTTCTCTTCATGCAGCTAAAAGCAATTTTGCCCTAAAATTCAAATAATTTTTGTTAGTGTTCAATGAATCTTTACACATAAATATGTGAAAGTATAAAATCAAAATAGGTTACAAGACGGTCATCTAGAAAAGAAGCATAAGGAGGCTTTGACTTTTCTTGCAGGTTGGCGTCACTGTGCTCATGAAGTTTGATTTCAAGTGACTTCAGCTTGCCTATTCAGCAGAAAGTTGAGAACAACCACTCAGTGTTACAATGGGAACAAATTACAGTTTTTTATTTACAGTAAAAAGGTCATTATAGTACTTATTCAACTATTAAAAGTAAATTAAACCACCGAATTATTAAAGTAATATATGGTCGAAACAGAAAAGTTTAAAAATGGGGTTTAGTACTAGCCTTTCTCATCTTATAAAAGCATCCCTTAGTTTTGTGTTTCCCTTCTTTATGCTCACAATAGCTTATCTTTTACAAAGAGAATGTACTGATTAATATAACATACACAAAAGAGTTGTTTTTAGCTGTTCTTGAATGGGTATAAATTTGAACTAGGGTTACTCATGCAGTACCTATGGGTTTCTCTTAAATTTCTCTATTTGGCACTCAGCTGGGCTGCCATTATAGATTTACAGCATGAACATACAAAAAACCCTACCCTCAACCCATGTAGAAGTAACCATAATTAAATCCCCCGATGGTAGCTGTTGTTAGGGCTGTACCCTGAGGAGAAAGCAGCCATTACTTCCAATTGTAAGGATGTGGGAAGGCTGCAGAGCTGTGCTGGTGCTGCAGCTGATTCATAAAAGCTGAGTTGAAAGTAGACAGTGGAAAAATTAGAGTAATCTAAGAGAAATCTTATGAGCGGACATTGAGACGTGAAAATGTGTAGATTTTTAATTTTACTCTGTTCAAGCAATATTTACTTGCTTGATTATGTGCATGAGGGATGATTGGAAGTTTGAGATTTATCATTCAGACTGACACTCGCTGGCACACACTGACACAGCAATTCTGGGTGTTAAAATATCGAACTGCTGTGATTCCACTTGACAGTCAAGCCTTATTCTTTCAAATACGCCCTCTTCTCTTTCCAGCCAGAACTTTTTTGGGATTCACCATACCTTTCAGGATCAAATCAAGAAAGCCTGGTGCAGTCCAAAGCTGTAACATCAATATTTTTTCAGTCAGTAAATGTACCATGGTGGTAATTATGTGTTTTCAGTTTAACTCCTGGGTAAATAGATTAGAATGGAAGATGTATCTGAAAACAAAGTTTGAAAACATACTGTGAAGAGCCTTGACTGTGATGCTCAGGATTTAGCTCAGGATTAATGTTTGGTTGGTTAGTTATTTGTTTAAAAGAAGTAGGTGACATGATTAAATACTCTAATTATCTAAAAATAAACAAAACAACAAAAAAAACCCACCCCTAATAGTAAGGTAGTGCATGGATTTGACGCTTGATGTAAGTATCCAACTAACTAGGAGAAAATTATAATTGCATTAGAGCATGTGAAATCATATAGAACCATCCAATGTTATTTGAAATCTATTCTTACTGTTTCTAATTTCATATCTAGTCTATACTTCTTTTCACATTACTCATAAACTTATGTAAAAAACTGTAAGATCAGGTCTCCTTTTTTGGGAAGACAGAAGGGGAAAGTGAGTTCAAGTGCAACAAATTCAGGGTAAATTACCATGCCCGTGTTCATTTTCACTCCCTAGGATTATAGAAGGACCAAGAGAGAAAAGACGAGAACAAGAGGAGTTTCCCATAGTGAATTTCTACTGTCTATTCCTCTACTAAGAGGTCCATATCTACAATTCAGGATTTTGACAGCTAAAATTCCCTTGTAAAGGTTTCCAACATTTTCAAGATTTAGTGCTTCCTAAAGAATTGCTTTTTAATTTTTTTTTACCATTTGTGAACGACAATAGCCTAAATTAAGACAACATTAATTTTATTTTATTGTTTTCCTTCATATTTCTGTACCTTTTATTGCCCACAATTAAGTTACTATTGCTTGAAATTATAATTTATTTTATGATTATGCTTTTGCAGATGAAGTTCTTATCCCCCCCCCCCCCACTTTTAACAGTCCACCTGGGAGGTTTCTATCTATCTTCAGCAACTACCAGCAACTATTAGTGCAATGATCAGCTTTGCTTTAAGCTCATGGATTAACAAACCTTTGGGGAATAACTCCTGCCTAATTTATTTCATACTTATTACGTCTTCCAGGTTAGGCTGATTAATTTAAGGAGCTGACTTTGCCATCTGTGAGATGAGCAAAGTCTCAGAGTGATGCCATGTTCACATATTGAAAGCAATATGCATGCTGAAAGGGAGCACTGCCAGGAAATTTCAGCTAGCTAGCTGGATTCCCAGTCCGTCACAGGATATTATCGTCAGTGAATTTAATGAGGTCTGTGTTCTGAAACTCCACCTTATAGGTCTAGGAACAGGATTTTATCAGTGCACCCAGATGTCAAATAAAAGCAGAACGCTTTTTGGTGAGTAAGGTATTAGCCTCTGAATGATAGTATTAAGAAGTTTTATGATTAGGCCAGTAGTTTTCAAGCTGTATTATGTGAAGCTCTAGAATCACTGTCCAATATGGCAAATTCTAGCCAGACAAATATTGTACATTTAAAATATGGCTTGTAAAATTGAAGATCAGAATTTTAAATTTTATTAATTTTACTGAAAAATTAAATTTTAATTAAAATTTAAATTTTGTCAGATTTTAATATTAATCAATTTGAGTTAAAATGACTTTTTATTTTAGTTTGGAAAACATAATAATTATGTTTAGAACAACATTGGTATGCAAATATACCTTTTCAACTCTAATGTTTATGAAATCTCAGATTTCCATTGAAAATTAAACATCTGAATTGAGATGTATAAGCAAAAAATGAATTTGAAGACTTAGTGAAAGAAAAAAAATAAAATGTCTCATTAATAGAGTTTATGTTGATTACATAGTGAAATAATGTTTTTTTATATATTAGGTAAATTAAAACAAAGTTATAAAATTAGTTTCACCTATGATTTCTTACTTTCTGAAAGGTGATTCCTAGGTGATTTAAAATAACACCTGTAGCTTATATTAATATGTATTAAAAAAAGCTATTCTAGAATATGGGGTGCATGAGACAGAGGGTCAACAGTGTTTTCCTCCCCATACCAAACTTTCTTAAACAAGTGCAGCTCTTCTCATCTACTATACTTTTTATCTGCTTTACACCTTGGTCTTCTATATCAGATTTAATCTCAAGACAGCACTCTAGTGCTGAAAATAATGTTTAAAAACCTCATTTTAAATGAAAATGAAATTTAATGCAGTAGTATGATGCTATTGGTTTTTTATTTCTGAAATTTAAATACAATATGCCTAGGTGGAGATTTTTTGGTAGCTAATCTGCTTGGTATTTGTTAAGCTTTTTGGATGTATGTTGGTGTCTGTCATTAATTTCAGAAAAATTTTGGCCATTTTTACTTCAATTATTTATTCAGCTATTATGTCTTTCTTCTTTTCCTGGCATTAAAATTATTCATATATTACACCCTTTATAGTTTTCCCACAGTTCTCAGATGTTCTGTTTTGTTCTCATCATTCTTTTTCTGTTTGCATTTTAGTTTGGAGTGTTTCCATTGACCTGCCTTCAAGATCACTGTTTCTTTCTTCTTTCTTCTCTCTTGTTTTTTTTTCTAATGAGTCCATTAAAAGTATTCTTTATTTCTGCTGTAGTGTTTTTGTTTTCTAACATTTCCCTTTGATTCTTAGAGTTTCCATCTTTTTGCTTATATTAACCATCTATTCTTGCATGTTATACACTTTTTTTCCATAAGAGATCTTAATGTATCAATGATAGTTATTTGAAATTTCCTATATGATATTTCAAAAAATATTCCCTGAGTCTTATTCTGATACTTTTTTTTATAGCTTCAGACTTTTTTCTTGACTTTTTTCATGCATTGGGTTGTTTTGTTGAAAGCCAGATATGGTGTGTTAGGTAAAATGAACTGAGGTAAACAGGCCTTTATGTTAAAACGAATGTTAATCTGCCTGAAAGTTAGGTCATGTTTAATGTTTGATATAGCTGTAGGTTCCAGAAATTTAAAATACTCTAGTGTTCTTGTTTTTGTTTCTGCTGCTGTCTTTGTGCTTCCCTAAAACAGAGCCTTCATTTTAGACCTCTTTTAGGTGTAATCCACCATTTCTATACTAGGTCCCTTTTGTGGTTGTAGTAAGGTATGGGAGAGGGGAAATGTTCTGTAAACATGTGATTATATCTCAGTGTATAAATGGGTCTGTGTCTCTGGATTGTGACCTTCACAAGTGTTTCTTACCTTGCCCACCCACCCTATTCAGTGATACAGGAAGACTGGAGGGTGCTGGAGTCTAAATGCTCTAACCATAGGTGGGATAATCTGATAGGGTTTTTCCTCCTGGAAAGTAGCTCTGTGGAAAAAGGTGTGAGCATATTTCACAATGGCTACTCTTCCCCTCCCTCTGCAGAGCCATAAGGGGATCTTTTCTTGACTCTTCACTGTGGAGAACCAGCTAGGGTTCCTGGAAAGAAAATCAACCAGTGTCAGGGTTCCACTAACTAGTTTACCTTTCCAGAGGTTTCTGCTATAGGTAAGCAAACCAAAACTGTTATATTCTCTGGATTCTTCTGTCTCCATATTTTAGGTTGTCTCTTTGCCCTATGGCCTCAGTTCTATGTTGGGTATGAGAAAAGTTATTTGTTTTCAATTTATTTATTTAGCTTCTTTCTTATAAAAATATGAATGATAACTTCTTTATATGTTGGAAGAGAAAACTAAAACCAGTATGAAGCTATTCATATGTCACTCTGTATACTGGTGGCCCCATTAAGTGTGTTTTTTCCTTGAAAGCCATATCTTTGAATTGACATATCCACTCTTTATATATGCAATGTCACTATATTGAATTTCAATTAAGAAATATTTTGCTTCCTTTCACAGGTGTTGATTAAATTAAGTATTATTTGGCTGCCTTTCTCTTTATATAGTGAAAGTTAAGGACATCTAATGTCATATCTCTAATTTTTAAATGAATCACAAATTACTAAACTAGTGCTGTTGAAGGCAAAAAAAAAGGGTAAGACAGTATTAAGCCCTAGTAAAACTTCTCATGTACACTGAGAGATAAAGCTAACTTACTTAAAACAACTAAAAAAATTATTACTTACTAATGAAATTTGGAGAGTAAAAAATGTTTTTTAAATTTTTTTCTTTATTGATTAAGGTATTACATATGTGTCCTTATCACCCCATTGCGCCCCCCCCCACACCCCTCTACTCATGCCCTCACCACCCTGTTGTCTGTGTCCATTGGTTAGGCTTATATTCATGCATACAAGTCCTTTGGTTGATCTCCTCCCCCTTACCCCCAGCCTCCCCTACCTTCTCTCTGAGGTTTGGCGGTCTGATTGATGCTTCTCGGTCTCTGGATCTGTTTTTGCTCATCAATTTATGTTGTTCATTATATTCCATAAATGGGTGAGATCACGCGATATTTATCTTTCTCTGAATGGTTTTTAAAGTTGCTTCAATGTAAGCAATGATGTGAATTCGGAGTCTAGGTAAACATGCAGAGCATGAGACCAGCACAAAAAATGAAGGCATTTAATGAAACTATCTTACTTTATAAATTTAAAACATTGACAAGAAATATTTTATAAATAGTTATTGGTGAGTTGAGGATAGTATCTATGTTTTTTAAAAGCTCATTGATTTAACATATGATTTAGGATATTAAAATTAATTTGTCATTCATATATCACCTACATGCATGCTGTTTTTTCAGGTAGTGTATCTCATAAGACAATTTAGTGATATCACTCAGTATGAAATATTTAGAGATGATTGTACTAGTATTTAATAATGTACTTTAAGATTACAGCCCAAGTCTTCATCAGCTTGATTGACATCATTCTGAAGAATATAATACTTACTCTGGAAATGAACACATTTGTTTACATATATACTTCCAAACTATGGCCATCAACAAATAGTAATTCCTAAATGATATTTACAATGTTTTCCCCTACCTCTGGCAGCAACATAGTTTGCTATTTTTATTTTTTTCCCATGGGAAATTGCAAATTTTTCAAACAGCACTTAAATACTAGGTGTTTACTGTTTGTTTTTGTTTGTTTGTTTTTTGTTTTGTTTTGTTTTGTTTTTTAAATGGGGAAGATATGTTCAAGTATTTATTCTTTGCTATTGTAATAAAATATATAACATTTACAATCTCAGCAGTAGTTATTTTTAATTTCTTTTTGAAGTTAGATTTATGGGCTGAAATAAACTTCTTATAACCCCTGAATCAATCATTAACAAATGAAGGATTTAAGTTTGGGAGATTTTATATTATGACCTAGTATGAAAATACAATTTATCAAACCTTACCTTTTACTACTCACTAATACACAATTTCTGCTCATTTATGCCTCCTCTTCTTATAGTTCCATTCTGAAAAGGCAGTATAAAATGTTTATTAAAAATGAAGACTCTTCACCCTCTGTATAAATCTGAATTATAAGTCTTATTAACTATTGACTGTAATAAAGGCATTTAATATTTCTATATGCAGTTCCCTCTTAGTACAATGGGGAGTGCTACCTACCTTACAGTGCTGTAAAAAAATTAAAGTAATAAATTCAGTTATTTACTAAATATTTTTAAACTACTTACAATGTGTTACACCCTGGCAAAAGGAAAGTGGTTGGTGATTATATTAGAGAGGTATGGGAGAAGTTCCAGGCCTTGTGAAGCCATAACAAAGATTTTGGATTTTACTCTGCATCAGGAAGAGGAATATTAGAGTATTTTTTACAGAGTAGTAACATGGTCTGCCTTGGGATTCTATGACACTGTTCCTCTGGTTTCTTGTAGAAGAAGAGACTATAGAAGAGCATGGTTAGGTGCAGGAAGACAAACTAGGAGACCGTAGAAATGGTCCAGGAGAGAAATGACTGTGGGTTAGACGAGACTACTTGTTGATGGTAGATGTGATAAAAAGTGTTAGATTCGGGATATATGTTGTAAGTAGAGCTCACAAGATTTGTAAATAGATAGCCCACCAAAATGTTTGCTGATCAACTATAAGAGTAGACTTTATTTTTACTGAGATGAGAACGCTGAGATAACAGGAGGACTTTATTTGGGAGAGGGCATGGTCTGGGTGTGTCCCAGAGCATGACCTGTCTCATACAAAGAGTACAATAAGCATGAGCTCTCGTCTTTTCCACCACACATACTATTTCTATCCCTGTGCACCTTCAACTTTGCTCTTGCTCCTTGCCATTCCCCAATTTTTCTTTCCTTCAGAAGCCAGTTAGAAATTGATCTTTACTCTCGCCCAAATGCCTTTGCCTTTTATAAAATCTTAAATGTGCATATACTCTATAGATTTTCTCATGTATTTCTATGTTGTATTATATTTTTCTGTCATTAAAGAAACTGTAACATTGTGAGTGTGCGTGGAAGAGTTCGCAAAGCCACAATATCACATATCTCTAAAACTTTCAGATGATTTGATACCAGGCACACCAACAATTAAACCCTTAAGCACAAGGGAGCAGGTGTCACTGTGAAGTATTTATTACACAATTTTCCCCTCTGAAAATACTTATAGACAACTAGATGTTGGTATGCCTATAACTATAGGATCATATATTTACCAAACAACATACCAAGTTTTATTTAAAAATGGTCATTTTCTTTATGGGGACAAATATTTAACAAATGTTTGTTAAATATTTCTGATATATGTTATTATACGTTGGAAGCTTATTATCTCTTCCACCATAGATGTTCTCTTGATGAAATTCACATGTGATTAAAAGTCTTCATATTTTCCAACTCCTATACCTCCATTCATAATGTCGCTTACCTGGAACTCCTTGTCCTCCATCTTCTAATCTTTCTTATTTCAGGTCTATGACCAAGTAACCAGTCTATTTACTACTATTAAGACCACTTCCATAACCCACTGTTCCAGAATATAAGACAAGGACTTGCTTACTAGTAACTTCTTGGTCAAGCACAGAAGGGGAGAACAAAAAAGAATGAAACAAAGAAGGAGAGAAAGCTAGATAAAGAACATCATCAAGCTGGTTACCATTGAAGGCAATTGGGCCTCAACCCCACATGGGGACCTCTGAGGAACCATGTGAAATACCCCTCAGTATTATCTGCCTGAATCAGGAATGAGGGACTGTTTTACTGGTTTATTCCATTCTCTATGTTCAAGGAGAGCCCCAGGGAGCATAAGCACCTCATGTCTCCAGGTGTGTTTTGTGTGTGGGCTAAGTGGTTAGTTGGGCTACTGCATCCTTTGTGGTGGTGCCAGAGAGGACCAGGATGGAAAACGAGAGATATGTTTATAGTAGCTGAGGCTGGTGGCATTAGCCTATATTTGTATGCAGCTGGGTGCCCCAGCAATGCCTGGAGCAAACAGATGATCTTATAGGATGTGGGAAGGGGTATAAAAGATGTTCTACACACAGAAAGTATATTTTCAATAGTGAACATGATTCTTCTTTAAACTAGTTCATTTACCAATGTTTATGCATTATAAAATAGATCTTACATATCTTTTGTTGATGTTACTAATCCTCACAGGAGAATATTTCCCCCCCTTGATTTCTGGAGAGAGTGGAGGGGAGCAGGAGAGACACAGAGAGAGAAACATTGATGTGAGAGAGACACATTGATTGGTTGCCTCCCACATGCACCCGGACCAATGTTAGGAATCAAGCCTGCAACTCAGGTACATGCCCTTGACTGGAATCAAACCCAGGACCCTTCAGTCCATGGACCGATGCTCTAACCACAGAGAAAAACCAGCTAGGGCTAGATCTTACATATTTTGTATTGAATATGCATGGTTCATTTTCAGTTAACCTCTACCAAGCATTTCTTAGTTTGTAAAATTACAGTTGTGTTTCCATTATCAGTGTTTCAATGGTGCAGCTGCCTCCTCAGATTTACTTCCTAGTTTTAACTGATTATCTAGATGGCTTTTGAAGGAGTGGATTAAAATTTAAAAAAATATAATTATCATAGTTGACTTAGTGTTCTATGTATGTGTCATCAAAGTTTCTTTTAGCAGGAATGGTCTATATCAGCACTTTAAAATCACCAAGGCTGCACATATGTTTGAGGAATAGAATTGGCTGCATAGTTTGGTTATTTTAGAGAGAATGAGAAGAGAACCATGCCTTTATCTCCATGCTGCATCTCTCTCCCCTAAAGAGCTTCTCTCCACCTTCCCAAGACCTTAATTCCATGATTGAGATCCTTTTCTGCAGCTGAGGATTTTACCCCTTATTACAGTGAAAATAATACATTCTTTAGGCCTTAATAATATTTGCACTAATTAGATCATCACCTGAAATTAGGTTTTGATATTAATACTTAAGGATAAGAAGATAAATGGGAAGACGCTAGTATCATAAGGTATGATTTGGACTTTGATGATGGAAAAATGGCTGCCTATTTCTCAATTTTTCCTAGAGCCTCTCTTTGGAAGAACAAAGTAGTATTAATACTCAATTGAAGAAAAGTTAGAACAAATGGAGAGTAGAGGAAAATGGGAAAAACATTTGACATAGTTTGGTAATGAACCTATAAAAAGAGAAGGGTAAGGAGAAAGATCCAGTTCTTGCTTTGCTCATTTATCCTACTAAAAAAAATTGAATATTTTATTGAGGATTTAAATAGAAGGCAAGTTTGAAATAAGAAGGAGAAAAAATACTTTGCATTTGCCACCTTGAGTCTGGCTAACACTGGTTCCTTTTTCTGTTTTTATTGAAATTACATTTATTCAGTCATTCTTTTGATAAATATTCATAGAGAGCATACTATTTGTCAGATCCTGTCATTTGAGAAAAATCAATGTTATTGACCTATTTCAAGAATCTTACTAGTACAGCAGAAATAAATTCAAAACTATAATAACCTTTAGCAATAATCAAATTAATTTTCCTCATTGTAGAGAAATGGGGAAGTGCTTGCTTCTTATCATACAGAGCATTAATTCCCGATTTAAAATCATGCCTCAGAAAGTCTGATTCCCACTCAGTGCTCTTTTCCTTAAATGAGAATTAAGACACTTCCATATTTCTAGGCTTAATTTCTTTCACCTACCATGGTGAAAAACTCCTGAGAATGTTTGTCTCATTGCACAATGAAACGAGTAATATTAGAATTTTGAAAAGTATGACATTGATCCAGAAAAGCAAGGAGATGCTCTTAACTTCTCCTTAGGTAGGCTCCAAAATAACAGATTTTATGTATTATTATTTCTTTCAATTAAAGTTGACATACAATATTATATTAGTTTCAGGTGTACAACAAAGTGATTAGAGATTTATATAACTTCCAAAGTGATCACCCGACAAGTCTAGTACCCATCTGACACC
Organism: Myotis lucifugus; assembly: GCF_000147115.1. Taxonomy (NCBI): domain Eukaryota; kingdom Metazoa; phylum Chordata; class Mammalia; order Chiroptera; family Vespertilionidae; genus Myotis; species Myotis lucifugus. The sequence continues at coordinate 1,056,169 of NW_005871402.1, read as the reverse complement.
ATACATAGTTATTAGAGTCTTACTGTATTCCCTATGGTACACGTTACATCCCCAAGCCTATTTTTATAAGTGACAATTTGTATTTCTTATCCTTTCACCTTTTGCACCCATATCTGCAACCCACCTCCCACTTTGCGACCATCAATTTGTTCTCTGTATCTATGAGTTTATTTCTGTTTTGTTTTTTTAGATTCTACATATAAGTGAAATTATATGGTTTTTGTCTTTCTCTGTATAACTTATTTCACTTAGCATAATACCCTTTAGGTCCATCCCTGTTGCTGCAAATAACAGAGTAATATTCCATTGTATATATGTACCACCTCTTCTTTATTCATTTGTCTGTTGATGGACAATTAGTTTCCTTCCATATTTTGGCATTTTTAAATAATTCTGCAATTAACATGGGAGTGCATATGTATTTTTGAATTAGTGTTTTGTATTTCTTTGGATAAATACCCAAAAGTGCAATCATTGGGTAATATGATAGTTCTATTTTTAATTTTTTAGGAAACTTCATACTATTTTCCATTGTGGCTGCACCAGTTTTCAATTCCACCAACAGTGTACAAGGGTTCCCTTTTCTCCATATCCTCACCAACACTTTTTTGTTGATTTATTGATGATGGCCATTCTGACAAGTGTGAGGCTGGTTTCTCTTTAGATTGGAAATATCTTCCTGAAGTAAATAAAATTCACTATAAAGAAAGCAAGTATATTATTTTTTTGTGGTAACTTTAAAAGAGTATCATGGATGGTTGTAATGACAGCAGGACCTGGCTTGAAGGCCTACTAAATTTATATTTTTAAAAAAGTTGGTAAATCCTAGAATTTCTTCAGTAACAAATTCGATACATAACTCTTCTTATAAACTTTAGCTCTGTGTTTGAAGACAGCCATTTTGAACGACAGCTTTGCAGCTTATTAACTTGGATAATTTACCCAGCTTCAGTGAGTCCCAATTTCTTTATTTGTAAAATGGAATAAAAATAACTTCTTGCTTTAAAGTTAAGTGAATATTAATAATATATTTTACCAACTATTATTATAAATTTTTATTTCAGGTTTTATCACAAAGAAAGGCCCATTATACAACACTAGCACATTTATAGTGGTACAGAATGTAAGATTTACAGCTCAAAAATAGATCACTGTAGTATACTTTAGTTTCAGGTATTACAGGCTAATACAGTGCTAATACCAGACAAATCACAGGAAACAAAACATATTTTAACCAGTGTATCTAAAATGGTTATCATGCCTCAGCACATTCTCTCAAGACAATGTACTATCTGAAAATTAAGTTAAATGTTTTAGATAATACCTTTTTTTCTTTCATTATATTTTGATGTTCTGGGAAACTTAATAGTTTACAAAATTCCTAGTTCTCATAATTTTTTATTTTGTTTTGCACATTAACATGCTAAGCATCTGTATATAAGAATGCATTTATTATTCATAGTATTTCTATGCAATAGAGAGGCATTTACTGACTTGGAGGTAATATGGATAAAAGGTATTGTATGGTTTCATCACCTCTATTACCTTAACAGTCTCACTGTGTCCAGTTTTCATTTCACTTGAGCCATTTTTAGCCTTTACATTCATGCTGCCTCCTTTGGGTTCATAAAGACTAATTATAATCTTATATAAAATTAAATTTGATATAATCCTATTTGCTTCCTAAGCATTGAGCTCACTGTTTTCCATATCACTATTATCTGGCAAATCAGAATTATTCACTGCTTTCTTGCACTCCCCACAACTTGATTTTATGTGTGGTCACTCAATTGTTTCTCATATCTGAACAATCCTGTCCTTGCTCCTATTTCTGTATCCCATCTTTAACATCATCATATGGCAGTTGTAAAGAGAACTGGCTACCTCTGCCCCACTGCCATCTAACCAGAGCGAGACTGTCTGTAAAGGAACACACTTTTGAAGTCAATCTTTACATTAAAATTGATAAGACTCTATGATCCATTAAAATTAATACTTTTGCTTAGAAATGTGCATATGCTTAACTGAACGGAAAATTTAAGATAAATGGCACATCTCCACATCAATAGATGGAAAAATTGAAAGAGAGAGAGAGAGAGAGAGAGAGAGAGAGAGAGAGACCCTGAGCAGATGATCCATACTGACTTTAGAGAAGGGGTCCTAGAGTACCTAAGTCATCTGCAAACTTGGGAAGCAAAATACGTCATTAGTGAAATCCAGGGGTTCTTGCACATACCCCAACTTCAATCTGGTGAAGAAAGGAGGGGGATGCAGGGGATAGAGAGACTTGAGGAGCAAGATTTCCTCTTGTCATAGATCCTTTTCCCTTGTGATTTGTGGTATAGTCTGCAGTAGTGAGAGACTAATTTTTTACTCCTACCTTGTAATCCCGTTTTGGGATTTTTTCATTTATGTGTAAAACCTGGTTTGATTCAGAGGAGACTGAAGGGGCAAAGAAGTATAGGGTGGGCAGTCCTTGTCACGTCAGGTTCGCATTCATTCCAGTAGAATAGTTAACCATGAATCTGGGTTCTGTTTCTGACCAGACATATAGAAAAAGATATAATGATGATACGAAAACCATGTAATCACCATGATGAGATCACCAGGAAAACGAAGTATTGGCAAACAATTCTCCAAGACAATTCTTCAGTTTTTATTTGTAACTATTTTTTTTCAAGTATGTTTGTGAACACCTAAAGTAAAATTGCCTTGGAAGATAGAGCTAGAGAAGGTGATAAAAAGGATGTCTCCACCCAGCACAAATGTTGAGCTTATTTTCTGGATGCCCTTAAAAAATTAGTTCAGGGCTTTCCCAAACGCGTGGTAAGTCTGTGCTTTGCCATCCACCTGAGTCACTCTGCAACATTTCCGTGGGTCTTTGGGGGGAGAGGGAAAATAATGGAAACATGATGATGATGTTATATGTTTATGCCATGAGCAGTAACGTCCTTTGTCTCTGACTCAGGATCACATGTCTTCCAAGTAGCATCCATATAACTTTGGCAAACCAACTTGTGAATTTGCAATTAAGGTAAAATTTCAGAGTCTTTGTAATTCTTAAAAATATAAATGAAGAGAAAGGAGAGAGACAGTGGCATCTTGGACTTGTCAACATGTACAAGTTAAGATAGGTTGAGGATGCAGGAAATGAAAATAAAAAAGAAGAGCCAATCATATAGGAGCAAATCCAGAGGAATTCATTTAACTCCTTTTTTCATGGAATGTGATATTTAAAATGTTTAAAATGTGAGATTGTCTTTATTCTTCTGATGAATAGTATTTGGATATATAATTGGCCACTGGGTTTACCAAGTGATAGGAACTAGTTACTCAACTAGAGCTAAGTCAAATATTGGGAATTTATCCTAAGAGATTAAGAATCCATTACCACTGACCATCACTTATTTGTGAAAAAACTAAATCTTTTTAAAATAAATAGACACTTCTAATGTCATACAAATAATGCAAATGTTTGTGAATTACCTGGGAAGGCTATTTTTTTAAACTAATGTTTTAAAATAATGTTGATTCAGATGAAATTGTAAGAGATAATATGGAGATATCCTGTTACCCTTCACTCAGCTACTCCAGTGGTAATATCTCGCATAACTATGATATAATACACAGTCAGAAAAATTGACATTTTTGAAACCCACTTACTTTATTCAGTTACCACGAGTTTTGCAGACATTTATGGGTATGAGTGTATGTAGACCTTGGAATTTTATTACGTTTATTCATGTGGTCACCACCACATTTAAGGTGCAGAACAGTGCCAGCACAGGATTCCTTTGCTGCTCTTTTATAACCAGAGTCACCCCTCCTCTCTCAAATAAGAATGAGCCAAATAAAACAGAGAGAGGAAGAAGTTGAGCAGAAAAAGATGTACAAGAGTTATGTGGAGTGAGAAAAGTGTCAAGCTTAAAAAACAGCAACTTTTACTTTATATCACTAGTTTATTTTCTTTTGCATTATTACGGTTGTACTTATAATCTGCCTGAATTATTTTTGGGGTGATAACAATTTATATGGCTAGTAGATGGATGGATGTGTGGATGAATTGATAAAATACATACTTATTTCATTTTCAACCTCTTTTTATTTTATCACTTATAATGATTCATCATCAATTTACTATACAAATATTAAATGTACTAAAATTTACTTATTTAAATAAGTAATTTTAAAAAATTTAAATCTAAATTCTGATGAACTATCACTATATGATCAATGCAAATATCATCTTTTATCCACTCCCAGGTCCCTGGCAGTAAATTATGTTATGGCAGACCCAATGGTTTAGATGGCAGTGTTTTATAAATAGACTATTACTGTACAAATTTTTTTTTATATAAGTTATAAAATAATACATGTCATAATTGAGATAAAAAGCCATGTCAGTTTAAGGTGATACTAGGGACATAACCTTTGGCTAGAAGGATAGTTTGTGCTTTAGACAGGTTGTCTATGATCTCATCTAACAACCCTAACCCTCACCTTTCTCTAAATGTATACCAATTCCAAGTAACACTTCTATGTTTTTTGAGTACTGAAAACTTAATAATGTCAAGACAGAAATCTTGGTTCTCCTTTCTGACTTAAAACTGGTTTCTTTCTTCTTAATGCCATCGATAGTCACCCGTTTCCGCAGGTCCAAGCCTAAAAATTATCTTAATTCCTTGTTTCCTTCAATTCTCATATTACAAGACCAGTCAATCTTGTTGAATCTGCCTTAAAAACATCCTGAGTCCAAAACACATTGAAGAAATGGCCTCTACTATTATTACCATTATTGCTATTCCCTCACTTGTAGCTAGAAGTAGTCATATAATATATAAATATAAATATTGTGTAGTAATTCCAGAAAGGCTATTTATCTGAGCTGACTCAACAAAAAGTAAGGCTTGTTTTGTTTTGTTTTTTCCTTCCATCCTATGTCCTCTTTTTCAGAATACACAATAGGAGGTTTAAAGTCTAGAAATGTTAAATCACTTGCCCCATACCTTGCACTGTACATCTCCTCCATCTGGCTGTTCCTGAGTTATATCTTTTGTAATAAACTGGTAATCTAACAAGAAAAATGTTTCTCTTAGTTTAGTGAACAGCTCTAGTAAATAACCCCCAGAAGGAGGTTGTAAGAACCTTTGATTTGTAGTCAGTACAGAAGGTAACAATCTGGACTTAGAATGGTGTCTGAAGACCAAGGGAGGCCTGGCATTGTTGGCACCTGCTATCTATAGCAGTGAGGTGGTCAGTAGCACAGGTAATAACCTTGGCTTGTGATTGTCATGTGAAATATGAGGGAGAGAGGCAGTCTCCTAGAAGTAAACCCTTAACCTGAGGAATCTACCAGGAAATAGTCTCAGAGTTGAGTTGAATTCCAGGACACCCAGCTGGTATCTGGAGCATTGGTTGGATGTGAGGGGAAGCCCCACTCCTCCACACACTTCTCACTTTCTGTCCTGACATCGAAGAGCTTCCTTTGTCTGATTCATTGATTCTTCATCAGAAGGACACACATGCCTCATTTCTTCTTCCCTATTGAGTTGAGCCCCTATCTCTCAAACCACGAAAGGCACAGTATGACCTAGTCTGTGTTTCAACACCAAAAATGAACCTTTTTATGAGCCAAGTGCTTATTTTATTTTATTTTTTTTCTATTATATTCACCAGTTTATTCTGTTCATCAGATTATGTATTCACTTGATTTTTAGATTCACTTGTTGATAGATGTGTATTTGTTGTTCATAATTTGTATCTTTACCTTTTTCTTCTTATTCCTCTTCTTAAAGGATACCTTTCAGCATTTCATATAATACTGGTTTGGTGGTGATGAACTCCTTTAGCTTTTTCTTATCTGTGAAGCTCTTTATCTGACCTTCAATTCTGAATGATAGCTTTGCTGGGTAGAGTAATCTTGGTTGTAGGTTCTTGCTATTCATCACTTTGAATATTTCTTGCCACTCCCTTCAGGCCTGCAGAGTTTCTGTTGAGAAATCAGCTGCCAGTAGTATGGGTACTCCCTTGTAGGTAACTGACTGTTTTTCTCTTGCTGCTTTTAAGATTCTCTCTTTGTCTTTTGCTCTTGGCATTTTAATTATGATGTGTCTTGGTGTGGTCCTCTTTGGATTCCTTTTGTTTGGGGTTCTTTGTGCTTCCTGGACTTGTAAGTCTATTTCTTTCACCAGGTAGGGGAAGTTTTCTGTTATTATTTCTTCAAATAGGTTTTCAATATCTTGCTCTCTCTCTTCTTCTGGCACCCCCATAATTAGGATGTTGGTGTGCTAGAAGTTGTCCCAGAGGCTCCTTACACTATCTTCATATTTTTGAATTCTTTTTTCTTTTTGTTTTTCCGGTTGGGTGATTTTTGCTTCTTCATATTTCAAATCTTTGACTTGATTCTTGCGATCCTCTAGTCTGCTGTTGGAACTCTGTATAATATTCTTTATTTCAGTTAGTGTATCCTCAATTTCTAGTTGGTCCTTGTTCATATCCTCGAGGGTCTTACTAGATTTCTTGAGGGTCTCACTAAATTTATTGGCGGTTTCTAGAAAATTATTGAAAAACCTTATAAGTTTGGTTTTGAACTCTATATCCAGTAGTTTGCTTTCCTCCATTTCTGTCATTTGTAACCTGTTTCTTTGTCTCTGCATTTTTTATGCTTCCCTGTGTTGGTAGAGTGGCTTTGTGTGCTAGGTGTCCTATAGGGCCCAGTGGCTCAGCCTCCGCAATTACCTGAGGTGGACACTCTTGGTGCACCCCTTTGTGGGCTTTGTGCACAGTCTTCTTGTAGTTAAGCCTTGATTGTTGTAGGTATCACTGGGAGGAATTGACCTCCATGCCAATTGGCTGTGAGAATCAGCTGTGTCTGCAGTGGGAGAACTTCTGTGCTGGAGACACCCTTATGGGGCAAGACTTGCTTCAGTGGGGCTTTGGTGCTCACTGAGTCTGCCCCCTGATTGTGTCCCTTATGGATCTGAGGGGTTGTAATCTGGATGGTCCCACTCTGACCACTGGGTACACTGGCTCTTGGATCTCTCAGGAGGTGCTAATTTAGCCTCTTCCTGAGGCTACCCAGCAGGAGCTATGGAGAGATCTGCAGATTTCTCTTCTTTGTTTGGGATTTGGCCCAGAAAAATAAAGAGAATAAAAACCATTTTACTGAATGCTGAAAACAGTGAGTTTACTTTAGGGATTGGATACTAACCTGAGGACATTGTATCACAAATATTCAGTTCAAATTCTACTTCCTCTGGGAACCTTTTCAGATAAGAGACTGGGCCTGAATTAAAAGCAACTTCCTTGTGTTCTAATTAGAGCCAACTGCATGCCACTATTATATCATTTATCTCCCTGCATTGTAATTAGGTTTTTAAATTATGTCTATCCAAGTATACCGGAATTCTCTTAAGATAGGGCTTGCATCTTACATTTCTATATATTGACAGCTAGGCCTAAGCTAAGTATGTATCATATGCTCAATGAATATTGATTGGTTGAATAAAAGAATGACTGATTCAAAGAATGAATGGTATAGGAAAAAAGGAATGTGTGACTTACTTATCATTTTGTTAGGACAGATATAATAGCACAGAGTAGTTGAAAATTGCTTAGGGTTACCCAAAATGATTGACAATAGAACCAAAACCTTGCTTATTGTTTTATTATTCAATCAGCAGTTTGTACATTTTATGAAGCTCTGCAAAAACCCTAGAAATGGAGTCATGTAATCTTGTTGCAGAATCCTAGCTTTCTACTCTTTAAAACTGGCACCATTTTACCTATATTAGAAAATTGTTGCTGAAGTAATAAATAAATCATAAAGTTTTAATATTAAACTTTCAACATATTCCATGATTTATAACAAGTAAATATTTATATTTTAAAAATTACATTTCACATATCTTAAGTAGTCACAGCTTTTAGGTTACATAGAATCAAATAAACATTGATGTAAAATATTCCTGATTCATAAGATGCATTCTCATGTCTGTTTATAGTTTTGCCAATGGGGAGTAAAAAATGTGATAAATTGTATGCAGATTGATTTTAGATAATAAATGCTATCTTGCTTTGCAGAGATTATGTCAAAGCTTAAAATCTATTTAAATCATCTCTCAATGTCATTTTATTTTCTTCTTTCTGTTAAGTGTTGGTAACATATTTAAAGGTCAGATGTATTAATTAACCTTTTTGAGGGGTAAGTGTAGTTCAGTTATGTGCTGCATTTAGTGGCAATTAATTTTTTAAAACCCTAGGATTTCTGTAGTAAAAGATACATTCCAGCAATGACAATTGATAGAACAAGAAAGCAAGCTGTGCTTCCAAATACATTTTTAGAACTTTCCGTTAAGCTTATGTTCTCAGTGTCTGGTGGTCTATGGGTGGCTTAATAAATAGGTGGGAAGGAAAAATGAAGAAAAATTCTGGAAGTAGAAATGAAATTTTATTGATCCCCAGAAGATTTCTTTTTATTACAAACTTTTCAGCTCTTCCAAAACATCTGAGCCAATTGACATGAATTCAGAAATGACATTTCTGGTGAGTTTGCTTTATTCCCTAAGAATTACAAGTGAGAGCATTTCTCCTAAACTAAGCTGTAGAAACACACATTCCTTTTTGCTGATGCATTTTTAGTTAATGTTGGAGATAAGCATTATCTTATATTTTATGCGATATAATAGAAAAAGTACATGCTCTATGTGAAAGAATAAAATATTGTGTTCATTCAACAAAATTTATTGAACATTCATTATGTGTACCATTTTATGATTCAGAAGTCTGTGGGGGATATAAAGCTATGAAATCATACATCCTTAGCTTTAAAAGCTTACATTAAATTAGAAGAGACAAGGTACAATGGAAAAACAACAAGAAAAGCTGCTAGTAGAATATTTGTAAAATAAGAAAAAGTGAGATTATTTTGTTGGAGAAATCTATCAATTGGTTGGTAAAGAAGTAGTCATGTGCCACGTAATGACATTTTGTGATGGATCACATATGTGTCAGCAGTCCCATCCTATATTATAAAAGTGTAGTATGCAAATTGTCCCCTCGACCAGGAGTTGTCTGGGAGTTTGACCAGGAGGTGGTGCCGGCCAGGGGAAGGGAGGGAGTACCCGGCCGGCAGCAGGCAGCTGCCAGGGACCCTACCAGTGCACAAATTTCATGCACTAGGCCTCTAGTAAGATTATAATGAAGTTGAAAAATTCCTCTTACCTAGTGACATTGTAGCCTTCTAACATTGTAGCACAACTCCTTACTCAAGTGTTTGTGGTGATACTGGTGTAAACAAACCTATTGCATATGAGTCTTATAGAAAATACAATTATATACAGTACATATTACTTGATAATAATAATAAGTGACTATGTTTTTAATTTATGTATTTACTATTTTACTTATTGTTATTTTATGGACTGTACACCTCCTACTTATAAAAAAGGTTTGCTGTAAAACTATATGCTTTGTTACTCAGGCAGCAGCCTTATACAACTGGTGTTTACTGTGATTCTTGATTGCATTACTTTTTTCTGTGCTTGATTTAATCTCATGTTGTTTTGTACGGGAACATGCTATACAGGCTTATAGGCTAGAAGCACCCAGCTATACCAAATACCCTAGCTGTGCCAGGCTATACCATATACATTTGTGTTAGTACACTCTGTGATGTTGGCATGATGAAATCACCTAACAACACATTTCTCAGAACCTGTCCCCATATACAGATATGTAGACTGATATAAAATACTCAAATGTACCTTATTAAATAGTGCCTTAATTTGTATGTGGGTATAGAAGTTCACTGCTTCAGAATATTTTCAATATATTATTATTATTATTTTTAAATAATTTGTATTGTTATCAGAGAGGAAGGAAGAGGGAGAGAGAGATAGAAATATCAATAGTGAGAGAGAATCATTGATCAGCTGCCCCCCTACTGGGGATTGAGCCCACAGCCCAGGCATGTGCCCGGATTGAGAATTGAACCATGACCTCCTGGGTCATAAGTTGACACTCAACCATTGTGCAACACTGGCTGGACTCTATATATTATTTAAGTAAAATAACAACCATGGCTGCATGATGGTATTATTGTTTGTTTTTTTCCTTTATAGATAAGGAAAATGAAGCTCACTGAAGTCAGTTTACTAATTTAAAAAATCATATATGTTTCTCCATTACAAATTGATGTAACAACACTGCTTTCAACTGTAAATCATTTTTATATGCATGTTTAATTACATGCAGGGTAGTATGAGAAACAATATAGCAATGCAGTTAATAGTTTAGGAACTGGAATCAGAGACAGCTGATATATAGTTTGTTTTGGACACTTAACCAGCTATGTTACCTTAGTCAAGTTCCCTTTGAGAACATTCATAATCTAGATAATAGAAATAAGAATACTAATTGCCGCACAGGGCAGTGTATCAAATAAGGTATTTTCAATTACAAATGCCAGAACAATGGCTTAAATAACACAGACATTTTTTAAGATTTTACTTTTTAGAGTAGTTTAAGGTTCAAAGCAAAATTGAGGGAAGGTACCACAATTTCCCATCTACGTTCTGCCCACATGCACAGTCGCCCCCATTGTCAGCATCCCACACCCGAGTGGCACATTTGTTAGCACTGAGGAAACACAGAGACACATATTTAATAGCCGAAGTCTATAACTTACAATATAGTTCATTCTATGAGTTTAGGCAAATATTTAATGGCATGTGCCCATCATATGTTATCATAATATTTTACCACATGAGAAGTCCTCAATACTCCACCTATTTATCCCTTCCTATACTGTAACCCCTGGCAACCACTGATTTTTTTTTTACTGTCTCCATAGTTTTGCCTTTTCCAGAATGTCATATAGTTGGAATCCGACAGTATGTAGGAATCCTACAGTATGTCTTTCTGATTGGCTTCTTTCACTTAATAATGTGTTAGACGGACATGAGCAGAAAAAGGACGATGGGCCAGGTACAGAAACTCACCAGGGCAGAAAGCCCTGGTGTGGAGAGCGGCTACAGTGTTTGGACAGGTTCAAGCCTCAGACTAATGAGAGGGCACGATGCTCTCGTGGCAAAGCAACGTGCAAGTCCCAGCTTGGAGGGCAAAGACCTCCCAGCACAATTATAGCCAAAGGCTATAGTTGCAAGCTTGACCTTATGGTCTGAACTTGTGGTCCCATGTGGCTGAGTGATGTGGGCTTGATAGAGTTCAGGTGCATGTAATTGAGTAGATTTGAAACCAATGAGAACATTGTAAACATCTTGACCACGCCCTTACTTTGCCTCTTGGAATCTGGCTATAAAATAAAGACTCTGCTTGCAGGCTGTGGTGCTGTCTCTCCATCAGAGAGGGCAGCATCCCACCTAGCCCCAGCTTTATTCTCTTGTCTGTCTTTTCTAATCCTTCACCACCGCCCCTCCCCTCAGGTTCACCCATGGCTGTGCTGAGCCCTGCACACCCTGGATACCTAGCAAGGGGCAAAACTGGGAAAACAAGAACCTCACCCCCAGGTTAACCTATCCTCCCCTAGCATATCCCTGGTCATGCTTTTTGGATCCTCATATTGCTGGTCAGGTGGTTTCGACCCCTTGACCTTTTCCTCCCTAAAGATAACATCTAGGCCTCAGTTGTGTTTCAGCTCCAGGCCCAGAAAAGCAGCAAAACTAGACAAATCATGCTTTGGCTGCCTCAGGACCAGTTAGATTGACTGATAACCCCCTGCCCTGGCACTGACCAGTGGAGACCACGACCCTGAAAGAGCACACCGGGAAAGCTGATGAATATCCTATTGAGACACTCTGCTGAGACCTTCCCTAAGATTTCCATCTGCTGTAGAGATACAAATACCCTCAGAATGAAGGACCCAGTGCCATTTCTCCCTCCAAGGGAGAGCCATTCCCTTTTCCCTCTCCTTCCCCACAGCCGAGAATCCCCTAACCTCAAGTGACCCCAGGAAGCTTGCAAACAGGGGGCATTGGACAGCCCTAAAAAAAAACCTTAAAATAATTTACCCCAGTTCTAGAAATCTTTAAATATACAGCAGGTTCTCAAATAACGTCCTCCTTTCATTAAACATTGTTTTCTTATAATGCTGATGAGCTGCCTTAGGAACTTTACTCCTTTATATCAATTACCCTACTTAAATGTGGTTTCCTTCTACATCGTTTCACTTAAAGTCACAGTTACATTGTAGTGCTTATGGAAGATAACACTCTAAACTGAAAACAGAAAGCATGAATATTTTTCAGCCAAATTTTAATATTTAAATCCTAAAGTTTGGAGTGAATTCATGCATTTATTTATTCTTTGAGGGTAAATCCTTGCATAGTATTTTCAAAGACAATCTTGTAAGTGGGGCATTTGACTTTCACAACTTTTGCGGACCTTATTCTTCCATTGGGCTTGAGCATAAATATTTCATAATGCCAAGTGTAAAATATTTAAATGCCTTATTTCACACCACTATGATATATATATTAAATGTTTCAGAAATACTCTAGTGATTATGTTTCCTGGAATGTTTTATACATCTATTGGAATAGTGCTTTAAATGGATTATTGACAATTCCATTTCATCATATAAATTATACATATTTATAATACAATATCAAGTGAAATGTTTTGAAAATGAATGACTACTGAATGCAATCATGATATCAGTTGTAAAATTAATTTTTACTTTGAATCCTAAAATGTTTCAAATATTTACCATATTTCATGGGATCCAAGTTGAAATCTATGATAACACAAACTATTATTTTATGTACCACCAAAAAATAAAAATGTGTCTAATTATTAATAAGTTATCAAGCATAAGAAACACTAATATATATACATATATACCTAGGTCTTAACATTTATGACAATAGTATAAAATAACTTTATCATTTTTATGCATGATCTACTGCACAACCTTTATTTTTGTATTTAGTATCCTTATTTAGTACCTTTATTTTTGAATTTATATTATTTTCATTTGATCTGATTTTCTGATTAGCATTATATGTTATATCTTATACCTCAAAGCAGGATTTTCTATACTTTTAGCTTTATCATAATAATCACTTTCTCTTAACATGCACTTTTGTTGAGAGAAATGAAGGCTTTATCCTTTAGCTACTGTATTTTAACATAGCAAATACATTTTACTAAATGGTAAAACAAGAGCTTTTTTTCTGTGAGATTCATCCTATATAATAGAAGTGTAGTATGCAAATTGTCCCCTCAACCAGAGTTCTTCCAGGAGTTTGACAGGGGGTAGGGGTAGGGCTGGTGGGGGGAAGGGAGGGAGCACCCAGCAGGCAGCAGGCAGCAGGTAGGGACCCTACCAGTGCACGAGTTTCGTGCACTGGGCCTCTGGTGTTATATAAAAACTGTAAGTATGCCTGGCTTGAAGATAGAGGAGATGCTTTCCTTTTTCTGGATTATTAGTGCTGAAAGATATTCCGCAAAAAAGACATTCTGTAAAAGACATCCATATCTTTGGCTCAATTTTCTGGGAACCCAAAATTTCTCTTACAATAAAGTATGTGTGTGTGTGTGTGTGTGTGTGTGTGTGTGTGTGTGTGTTGGTTTTAAATATTTAAAAAAGGTGGTTTTATATTTTAAAAAGGGACAAAAATGTAAAGTTCTGTGTAGTTAGTCTTTAAGTTATGTAAGATCAGGCGTGATTAAACATTTCACCAGATGCATACTGACTCTGGCATTTTTTTTTTATTCCCATTAGGACAATTCATATTCCAAAATCAGCTAAAGAAAGATTGAGAACTTCTGCCTTCTCTCTATAGAGAGATCTAATTGAATATGTACTAAGCACCACGCTGGTAAAACTGGACTTCACAGCATCAAGGAGCTTACAAGTTTGTAAGATGAAGAGGATATTGAGGGAATGTTGGTAGAAGAAAATTGAGATTCCCTGGAAAAAAGATTCAGTGTGGAAAGTAAAAGGCTATAAATATTCTCTAATAGTACAAGGGTAGAGGAAGAAATTTCCATCATAATTATTGCAGTAATTATTAGAAGTTTTTTAGCATGAAATTGAAATAAAAAGGGAGATGTTTGAGAAGACAAATGTTTGATAAGGAAGATTCAGGAGATAGCAGACTCTTGCTGTGGTCCAGATCTAGGATAGTAAGGGCCTGGAATAAGAGATAGAGATGAGCAAGAAAAGCAAGAGATTATTGTAATATATATTTGAAAAAAATTTAGAATTTAAAACTAGTAAAATTATATTAACTTATTGTAATTTGACAAGGTAACCAAAGTATATTTTTAGAATCTTTCCTGTTTTGACATGTTTTTGTCACACTACACAGCAAAATCCTCATTGAGCTTTGTATTGGGACGAAAAACATTATATATATATATATATATATATATATATATATATATATTTCTAAAAGATATCTCAATATTCTTTATTTGGAATTATACTACAATTTTAAAGATACAAATATTATCCAGTGATGAATTAATAACAAAACAATTTATGACTTGTGATAAAAATTTAGAGTAACCATAAGACAACATTCTCTTATCTGGGAGCTAAAAATGCTGTCTGTGTTACACAAAGTTGAGAAAGCAAACTAAAGACTTATGTAATGTCCTTAAGCTTTGATTAATGGTGAAATAAGATTCAATCAGTAAAAAAGATTTACACTTGTAAAAATATGTCTGCTTCAATATTATTTCTACTGTCAAAATGATATTTATAAAAATTTGGGGGTATGGGCAATTGCTTAGAAATCACATCCTCTCAATAAAATAGTAAATTTAATTTTTATGAACAAATCAGAATTAAGACTAAAAATCATTTACATTGTTCTAATCAGGTTTGGCTAGTTTATGCTCTGGTAACAACCTCCAAATCTTTGTAAATTAAAACAAGAATGGGCTTTTTGTTTGCACTATGTATTGATTTTGACATATGTGGTGTTTTGTTTTGTTTTTCTGTTGAGCTCACTCATGGAGGTAGATTGAGTCTTCACCATGAACAGTGACTGTCATCATGGCAGCTGGAAAGAGCAAGAAGAATCATGACCTGGCTCCTAAGAACTTGTATGAAAATGACACCTTTCAAATGAACATATAGCTCCTGATGCAAATTAGATGAGAGTCCAGGGCACGGTTGGCTTTCCAGTCCTTTCTCACTAATAGCAAACCTCTCATATTCATATAGGTCTTGCAGAGCAGATGGCTTTTTCTAGCTTTGTTATATAAATGGACTGAAGATTGCTCATGCGTTTTGGTCCCCATGTTGTTTATTTCTTCACAGTAGGCTAGGGATGTTAGCTTAAAGCTTACCACCACCAAAGTCAAATCTCTACCCATCCAACTGCTTTAAATATAGTCCAATTCAATTATTTTTATCAACTTAGAATCTGTCTGCTTTTCATATCTTGTGAAACTGCAGCCAACATCTGCTAGCCATAGACTAAATGATTCTATAGCTTTAACAGATTCCAAAACACCGCTGTCTTTCAGAGCTCTGTGGTCCAGACCCTCCCTCACCTTGCCACTGAGTGACATTGCCCAGACAGGCAAATTGGTCTCTGATTCTGCTTTCCTCAGGGAGTTTTCTTCCCTTCTTGTCCTCCTATAAATTTGTGATATTTGAATATAATTTTATTACATTTAAAGAATGAAGTTGTGATTGTTTTTGTTAGTAAACTATTTTAAAGCTAACATTTACTGAGTATTTGCTTGCCCAAAAATAATTATTATAAGAGTAACTTTACATGGTAGATACCCAATTTCATGGTTGAAATAGCATAGGCTTAAAATGTTACATAACTTTTCTAATGTCAACATTGCTGGTAATCACTGTAAATTTTATTCCAAATTAGGCCTCTCAAACTCCAAAACCTTGGCTCTTATTACTATGTTATCCTGTCTCAAATCATGATAAAAATAAAGTTTGATATTATAATTAGTTGCAATGTAATAGCTTACTAAGACACAAACTATAATGCCTTTTAAATTACAGAAAAAAAAACTAGAAAATCAAGTAGAAATCAATGATTGATCATCATTGTCATTCATGTCACATATATCTCAGTCATGAATATATATGAAATATATTATTACATGTATTCTTAATATTAATATTATTTAAATTTTATTTACACAAGCATATAAATCTCCAAATTAAACACATTTATTTGAAAAATTAATAGATAAGTATGTCATTGCATTACTCATCAGTGATATTGAAGAATCATGCATAGAAATAGGGCTGTGTTAAACTGCTGGTTTTACCAGGCAGTCATCCCTGTGTACTTTCATGGCATTGCTACTAAAGCCAATCTTTGTAGAGTGAGTGCTGGTTAATGTACCACTAAAAAATAGCAATTATTCCTGTTCTGTGAGACCTTGGTAGAAAATTCAGCATTTCCAATCAGTATGACTATAACACTCTCCAAATATTTTTTAAAGTTTTGAAAAGTGGGTTGCAGGGAGTGGATTTCCTCATTGTGGGTTCTTGCCTCACTAAGTCTGAAGAATAAAATTCATGGACTAAAAGGACTTGTTAGTAAAAGGGTAGAAAATTATTGGAAGCAAATAGACTCCCACGTAGGGAGGGATTCCCAAGGGGGTGACCCATCAAGCCCCTTTTTTTCTAAGGTTGATAAATGCTGTAGTTCTTTGTCCCTTCATGCTCCCTTCTAATTGGACCCCTTCCCCGTTTTATGACCCTGTGCTTTTCTAATTGGTCACTCTTTTGCAGAATATCAGCTTCAAAGTCCAAAACCCATGTGCTGCCCACCTTTCTCTCCCCCTTGTCTTGCAACATTTCTCTATCTCCTGTGAACATGTTTCCCTCTTTCCAGCATCTGTCAACATTTCTCTATCCTCTGTGAAAGTATGTTTCCTTCTTCCCATACTCTGACTTTTCTTTATCATCTGTGACTGGATGCCTTCCTCCTCGCTTATCCTGTGGCAGCTTTCTATCCTCTGTGAATGTGTGCCTTCTGGCAGCTCCAAGCCCTCACTTATGCATTCCTCCCCCATGGACCCTCTTTATTCCTAAGACTCCCTAAACCTGCCTATTTTTGTTTCTAGAATTTCAGTTTCACTGAGAAAGTAGAAAGTATTGAATTCCCCGGAGAATAACTAATATTTTGAGTGCTTTGACATTGGACAAGAAGATCAAAATAAATCTTAACTTAATTTTAAAAGATTATTAATTTTAATATTTGAATAATTATAGTTTTAGAGTTCAGATGTGGGAATTTTTTATACCTGAAAACAGTTGGTATCTTAGGTCATGATCATAATTTAACATTAGAATTATTAAAATAGTGAAATTCAAAAGCCATTTATAATAATAATTACTTCTGCATTGATCTAGTGTTCAATAATTATATTTAGATAAATGAGAGGAAAAAGATAAAACAGAGCCCATGTAGATATCCATGCCTTATTGCTTATGTTATGTACATAAAGATATACAGGTACTCATGCAGAAATTTCTGTGTGAAATTCTGAAGCCAGAGATGCTTGAAATACCTTCATTTATTGATTAGGAAACTAGATTCCAAAGTTACTCTTAATGTTACGCTGTTTCAAATTAATATAATTTATTTATTTAAATATGTCTTCTGCAAAATTAATTCATGTTAATGTAGTTGGTACAAATATGTTAGCACCTGGCTTTATAGATGTACTTAGATATTTTCTAGATAGTTTTTGCCAGCATATGGAAAATTTCCACCTTTACATACTGTGTAACTAAAACTTTTACTTGGTGTTCTTGAGTTTTCTGGCTGTAATGGGAAGAATATTTTTGGTAACACCCTTGCTGCATCTTTCCCTTTTCCTCAACTGGTTTCTCTGCTCATTATTCACAATTTGGGTCTCAGTGAGAGAAACAGTAAATCTCATATGGTACTAGGAGATGTGACAGGAGAAATTCCTGCAGGAAGAATAGGTAGGAAGCCTGATACTGCAAACAGGAGTGATTGTGAAAAAAGCGATTAGGGATGTGGATGACGGGGGCGACAAGAAATTACATACCTGTGTGTGGATCTCTGCTTCAAAGTCAGGTGTCTTATTAAATAGAAAGCACAAAACCAGAACATTCCAAATTCCTGTTTAGAAACTTACAATGTTGCTCTGCTGGGGAAATTGAACAGTATTAGCACAGGGATGTCCAAGACAGGTAAGTCTGAGCTAGAACTTCTGACTCCCCACAGCCTGAGTATGCCACCTGAACAATCAGGAAATAGCCACAGCCGCAAGGTAGGAGACCTGAAGGTGCTAAGAGAATGAAATGAAGATCTATGAGGGGCTTGAAGTTGGAACAAAGAGGCTTTTCTCTTGCAAAAAGCTATGCACAGGTCCTGCAACAGTGGGTGACAACACACAAGGGTGTTTTCACTGACGCCCCAGTCCAGTGATCAGATCAGACGGCCACAGAAAACAGCACAGACACGGTGCAGATCATAGCTCCCGTTCTCTCCCCGAGTCATGACATCAGAGCTACCTGCTCCTACAAATACGAGTAGGTGTTATCTCCAATAGGAGCAATCTAGTAGGAGTGAGGGATTTAATTGAAAAACTATGTATTTACCTTAAGGAGCTGAATTATCCAAAGGAGACTATTTAAACTAGAAAATGCTTCAATTCCTCAACTATTCAGGTTGAAAGACTTTCTCCTTTAATACCCAGTAGAGTCTACACTTATTTATAAGATTTAAATTGTTATAAAATACAAAGTGTTACATTTTCTTTGTTCATTTGACAAGTCGAAAGTGAATATTTTCACTTTAGTATAAATATATCATTAATCTATTATTATTACTTTTTCTCTTTTAATTTGTATATGCATATTACCACTTAATATATTTTGTATTGCTAAAAAGTGCTAAATAAAAACGATACAAGTAGTGTTACCTTTGTTGTTGCTTTTAGTTGAAAATTTCTATAACAGAGCAACAAATATATTTATCTCCCTTTTTTGTAAATTTCCTAGATTGTAAACTTCCATTTCTTCTTATATATATTTACCTTGATAGCAGTCTGTCACATAAATTGTTATCCTAGACTTTGTTCTCCAGGGACACTGTACATACACAATATTTAGACTTAATCTGTATTTCAAATTGGAAATATTGGCATGTACCATCCACTGGGACAGTGGCTCCCATAGAATAAAACTGTAATTTTCTGTAAATTTCTGCCCATTATGTAAATTCAGTTGTCATATGATTGATACTAGTATATATTTGTTAGGTATTAAATAAATGTAAATCCAGAAAAAAACAAAGTCATAACTAGCTGTATTATATAAATACTAGAGGCCCCACCCCTGAACAGGGTGGAGGGGCGATGGGGGGTCA